>NW_027112142.1:334762-390498 GCF_000696795.3 Halyomorpha halys | reverse complement strand
TATGTATATATATATATACATTGGAAGAAGATTGTGGGAAGATAGTCCAAGTGGCAGTCAATAAAGGTATCAAAATAATAAAATAAAACTATTTATTGGTAACCAACGTAGATTTATCATCTCCATTTCAATCTGACTGCCCTGTAAAGTGGGGTGAAACGTTGGTTAACAATAAATAGTTTTATTTTGCTATTTTGATACCTTTATTGACCACCCGGTCTATCTTCCTAAAATGAATACTTTATATTGTCATGAGTGCTATTGTTTACCTTGGGCTCTGCTACTGCATATACTCTAAGTTCACTAAATATATTACTATACCAGTAGCTGCTACATTATATTCATCTTCAAACATACTGAAATATCAGATACATTATATTTCATTATTCCTGTACTAAAAGAAAGTTTGAAATTGTAATGGTATAGACGATAAAGCCGGTATGATTTGGCTATCTTTTCATCATCCCAAGTACTGTTTCTTTACCATATAATAAAAAAAAAAAATCATTAAATGTTAATGGTCTGGAAACTGTATTTCTACAGTCCCAAGTACTGAACACAAAACTCTTCAAGGGTTGTTGCAGTACAGTTTTTCAATTTGTTTATTTATTTATAGTACTTCCAAAAATCATCGTAAAAATTTTGTTAGTATAATAATCATGTTTAATAACCAAATGTTATGCCTTAATACCCTTTGACAGGGTTTATCTACTTTTTACCTTATCCTCGTATATCTGAATTATTGATATAATTTAGAAATTTTTCTTGAAAAAAATTATTTGAACATATTAGAGTATATTTTTTTCTGTATGAAAGTAGAGTATGAGGTATGAGACCCTTACTATTTAGAATAGTAGTATGGCTTAATATTAATCTCACCATTCCTACAGTCAGAGACCCCCTACTCCCATGATTTAGCTGTTGTGTGGCTGATTCATTTTATTATATATCAATAGTCAGATGGCAAAGTGTTCAAAGTCACTCACCAGAAAAAAAGGAGTTTTTTTTTTATGTTCTGAACTTTCCTTCATTAATATTAAGGGGTAGCCTACATTTTTAAGTTTGTTTCTTTGAGCTAATTAGAAAACTATTACCATATTATAACATAAGTTAAATACAAAATTTTGAAGAGATGTCAAAATGACAAATATTATGCCATTTATCCACTGAAGTACACTAAGTTTATAAAAAAAAAAAATTATGTCAAAATATTTTCTGACAGGCGCTACCGTAATGTTTTTCGAGGAATCTATGCCAAACGTAGTATTTTTAAAGGAATACCAAGGAACTCTTATTTGGCTCACCTACGATCAGTACGAAAGACTCTCCTACAGAGGATTGAAGGTAAAATAGTTCTTATTTTTGTTATAATCATATATAGTGGACAGATATTTCTTATGTGATACCAGGGTTCAAAACAGTTTTTGTACAAGAAGTTTCAGTTAAGTTATTCAACAAGAACTTTTAAATATAATTTTAGCATGAAAGTTCAGCAATAAATTGTATAAAAAGAAAAGATTGACAAAAAGTTTCTGTTATGCTTAAATGCTTGAAAAAAAAAATTCCCAAGGGAAAGTAAAAGTTGGAACAAGAACTTTTTCAAACCTAAAGTGCACTGTTATTTTTGAACCCTGCCTTAACACTCAAGTTATAAAAATAAGATTTGAAAATGAGCTAGTGATGCATGTTTTGTTGAATATGCCATTAGATTAATTAATGTATATTTAATTTTTCTAGTTGATCAATTTGCCAGATCACAGAAAGAAGAAGTTTACGTACTTCCGTTCGATGAGATACCAGGTCCCAAGGTGCCTTCATTTATACCTTCCAAGTACATAGTGGGACCAATACAACAAGCCCATAGTACAGGTTAAATATTTTTCCTAATTCGTTACATAAAAAATAAAATTTACTGGTTCATCGATGGCAAAATTAGTTTTTTTTTTTCTTAGAGGTTAAACTTATTATTATTTCACCTATACTACTAGGTGAAATAACAACCAATATATATGGAGGGGATACAAAAATAAGTTTCTACTGTTTTCTATCAAAAATTGACGTATTTATAGTGAAAGAGCGGTGCTTTACATTTTATTCAAACTATTGTCTAATACTAGCCACTATCCTTTTTGTTATGCGTATCAAGGGGAATTTCACTCATACAAAATTGTCATTCAATGTCTCCGCTTCAGTTTACATTGAACCCAATATCCTTGTGTTTTAATCATTCCTAATTCGGCACATAATTTGACATTTTTGGATGAAAAAAATTTGTGATGTTGATAGAGAGTTACTAATAATTTAAGGCTATGTTGTTATCAGAAGTGCAAACTTACAATATTGCATTTTATTGCTGATATTTTCTACAAAACCTGGTGCAGCTATTTTTGTCTAATAGTGGTTACTTATTTTTATTCCAAACAGTAATGTGTTATATTATTATTAAATTTTATTTTTAATGTATTTAATTTTAATTAGAATTGATTAAACTAATTTATATAATCAGTGTGGCAATTATCTTTGGCAGGATGGTTCCAGCCCTATGAAATGCTGTTTACGAGGTACGGACCCCTTGTTAGGGTGAATGGGGACTCATTATTAGTCAGTCATCCTAGGTACATTGAAGCGATCATGGCTATATCTCTTCCTAACAGGTCAGCTTTGTCAACTATGGAACGCAAGAGGAGACTTTCTCTGCCTATTCGAATGCCTGAGTATGTGAAGAAGTTTGAAAATTTCATTCTATTGCAAAATTATTTTGCTTTTTATTTTACTTATATCTATATATTATTTTACTTGTTGCTTTAACATTATTTTGAAGTATAACGTATTACTTAAACGTCAATCCTCACTACTTCCTGTCATCTACCTTACTTTTTTGTACTTGCCTCTATTCTCTAAGGTATGTTTCCTATCTTGTTCATTGTCTTCGTTTATTCTTTATTTTACTCTTATTCCCTTTTTCCATCTTTTAGTGTGTACTGTTATATTTCTTTTTTTATTTGTTGTTATTTCCGTTTTCATTAATTGTCTAAAACATTTTGTTATTCTTGTTTAATTTTATGTTTCATTGTATATCTTTTTGTTTTTTCATTTACAGTGTTCATTTATTTTTACCTCATTTAAGTGTTTATAGCTTTTTTAGCCCTGATGAAGCCCTGCAACGTGGGGCACAATGTTGGCTCATTAAATAGTTTTATGACTATTTGAGCTTTTTTTCTTTGACCGACCATCTTCCTTTTAAAATTATTTTTGTAATATTAGCTATGTATACAAAATATGAATGAAATTCTTGAAACAAAAAACATATTTTGGATCCCAAATTATACAAAAACTATTTAAATAAAATCATATTGAAATATAAAATCTATATGAATTGAAATATGTAATATAATTACATATTGCAGCTAATTTTTTCTGATTGCAGCTAAACTTGAATCAATCTTATTTCTTTTGTTACGTGTTATTCATTAAGTTTTCTTAACCATGTAACAATTTTATTTTTTATTACTTGTATCATTACTTTTGAGTCTCACTGCTTCTGTATCGTGTGAGTTCACCTGTTGCTCCCTCTTTAGGAACTTCCTATTCGGAATTCGAGGAATTCTGTGAAATCAGTGAACACCATTTTTGTACTTCCTCAGTTTAGGTATTACCTGTGGTTTTTCCAGTACCTTTTGTTACCTTCATGGTATGGGCGTCACAGGTAGACCATGTTATTTTAATTTTCACCTGTTTTCCCAATATGTAGTATAATTACATTCCTCTATTTCCAACCCCTAGAATCTTCTATTAGGCAGGCCAGTTTCTAACAGCACCACATATCAAGTGCTACTGGGAGTGTGTGTATATTATATATATATATATATGCTATACTCCCAGTAGCACTCGATGAATAAATTTTTTATAAGTGTTAAATCTGGTGGTCTTTAGTGTCAATGAGTTTATATCTTGTTTTAGAGATAGAATTGTGCATGTTGTTAAAATAAATGAAAAGTGTTAATATCTGTTAAAAGTTTAGATATTGTTTTAAATATGTGTTTTTTGTAGAATTAATCTTTAGTATTTTTTTTTTAATATATAGTTAAACATTATTTTGGCATTAACTAATATAATTTATTTTATTATCTGTGTATTCTTTCATCTAGTGTATCTTATTGGCAGTTAGTGTTTAATGAAATTTTGAGATGTCAACCTGGTAAAACGCCACAAATAAGAAGTACAGCTTGCACTGAAACTTCAGCACTTGTTATATTGTAAATTTCATCAATTTCATGTTTGCTTTATGTTTGAACGAACCCCTGATCATAGTCTTCTTAAAATGTTAGTTTTTTGATTCAGTACTTGTTATAGACGTCTTACCCAGCCAACTTCTGCAGGATGATTCTTGTGGCAGGATTCTCTCCAAGGTTACACTTCTCTAATTCATTGATTCTTGGAGGATTTTGCCTTACATTATCCAGTTCGTAGTGTTTCTCATTATTGTACTTGCATGTTGTGGAAGTCTCTATTTTGCATTTTATCTACCTGGTTTGAAAGTATAGCTGCTTCCTTATCTATACTGTCTTAATGGAATGGAACTCCTATCATTTAATTTCTTTACTCAGGTGCATTTATATGGTGGTATGGATTAGAAATTTTGTTGATTTTTGGAGAAGTTTATAAAAAACAATCATTTGACTTTTTAGTAAATTATTTTATTTATTCTCATAACTAATTTTAAATAAGTTAATTTTCTTATTGTACAATGTGATGTGTCCAGATATATATTTTTTTAATCTTAACTAATTTATACATAATTAACATAACTCTTGAAAAAGAATGTTATGCTTAAAATTCAGCTTTTATTTATTATATTTTTATTTTTAAGGTATGAATTGGATTTTACTGAACTATCGGAAAAATATGCAGATTTATTGAATTTTAAGCCAAATCATTTCAACAAAAGAATTGAAGTTGCATCAGATCAGCTTATAAGCAGGTATGTGGAATAAAAAAACTTCAAATAATTTGGTTTTAAAAAAATGTTTAATAATTTAATTAATACATGTATTTTTCTAGTGATTTTCGAATCTAGGCACTCCTTTGAATTGAAGTAATTATAAGATTTTTAAAACAACAAATGAAGTTAATATGCAAAGCAGTTTTTCCTCAGTAATTTTAGTATCTCATTTTACTTAGTATTTAATATTTATATAATAATAGGTTTCCTATATTTGTTTCTTTGCAGGATGTATTATACTCGAAACCTACAGCATGAAGTACCTAATTTTGATGAGGAATTATATCAGTGGGGTCTGCAAAGTAAGTTTAGTCTTAAAATAAATATTTTTAATTACAGTTAGGAAAAAAATATTTTGTATATTGCTATCTGTTAAGATGATTATAATTTGAACTCCTTCTTATTTCTTTCGTGAAAAAACAGGCAGTCAACTTCAATTAAAATATCAACAGTTAAGTATTTTATGACATTTATGAAAATTTTGTGTTTTAGGATTTAATGTTTGATTTATGTTTATATTTTATCATTTATATTGTTTGTGTTTATATAAGAAATGTAATTTCTTATGTAAATAAATGATGTTTTCTCCAATAATTCAATTATTTCTAGAAATAATTAGTAATAAAACTCAATTATTAACTTTTAATTTATTTATCATTATATAAATTATTTACGGAATAGTAAAAACAGTTAATATCTTAATATTATCAAATAGCCTAGAAATTAGAAATTAAATACAAACATTGCAAAAATGAAAATATGACACTATATATAGTACATACTTAAATATTGCAATTTCCAAGTAGCATAATATAATATAATATACCAAATAATATAAATTAGCTGGATCAGCTAATTTATATAATGTAATCTTTACTAATTACATTATTCATAGTGTACTTTGTCCTCTATTGAGCTAGTTTTATTATTATTATTATCAAAATAATTTTATGATTGAGCATTCCAAGCAATGTCCAACCTATTGACGGATGTATTAATCCTAGAGCCTTACCATAGTGTTACAAATAATTATTTTTCCTATCTGCCAGTTTGATGAACTGAACTCTTAATATAATTATTTGAGTGGATTCTTCAGAAATATTTCATCATATTAATTTTTCTTTTTTTACTGCCCCATTCCTATTACACTACTTTGCTGTGCAAAAGTGTTAAGGTAGGCTCTTCTACTAAAGTTCTCGCTATTGTCTGGTCCTGCAGTTCTGGGCTAACGCTAATGTCGGAAACAATTTCCCATTGTTCCCTTTTAAAGTTCTAATGAATTAAAACTTGCATGTAAATAGATATCCTCCTATTTAAATATCTTCAAAGGTCACTCCTGTAGGACTTTGATGAATTTGATGGATGAATAATGATCTTTTATTTTCATACCTGCTGATGTGTTATTGTTCCTGCCTAGGTATGTTCTGCTGTTTGTTCTCAAGAGATTGTACCTTCTTGCAAGATCCAATAGGAAATAATGAATTCGGGCCGAAGTCAGGCATCTATCAAACCTACCAGACCTTCCTCAACGCTTCTTATTGCTTGGCCGAGGCAGAGGCAGGGCCGTTAGGACGTCTTGTTCGCCAGCACTCTGTTGCTAACCACATTGATGTTATGAACGGGTGCGTACAATTTCTGAGTATTTATCTTGGAATATTTCTGTGTTGTTTGTTTTGTACATGTTTTCTGTATTGTTATTATTTATTGGGGAAAAAAAAACAGTAATTAATTTCATTTTATTCTTGGTAAGCTTCCTTATCCAATGTCCAAGAGAAAATTATTATTAAATACTTAGGAGAAGTGACAAAAAGAAACATAATTTTCACATATACATTATTTACTTCTGTTCTTCAATTCTTATTACTTTCAGTTCTACTGCATACTCCCTCTGGGTAATATAACTTGATATTATACCTTCTTTATTTTGTTATTTTTACTTATATATTTTTATGATTTTCATTATATCTCGTCTCTCTCTCTCTCTCTCTCTCTCTCTCTCTATATATATATATATATATATATATATAATGACTTTGCTTATATTTCTCATCATGTTAGTGTTGATTTGTTATTATTTAAGTATTTGTACTGTTTTGATTTTTTCATTTTCCTATTTAGTTTGTTTTACTTTTGTTTACTATTAATTTTTATTTTATTAATCTCTTGTTATACTCCTTTTTATTGTTTTGTTGTTTATTCTTTCATGGTTGTTATTTTTATTTGTTCTTTGTCCTAATGAAGGCCTCAAATTTTAGCCAAAATGTCAGAACTTCATAAAAAATGAGTTTTGCTTATTGTTCTTCTCGACTACACTGACTGGACCCTTGCTCATATTCTCCTTATATTAAGGTCTACGGTCAACAACAAACTCGCCATAAGTATTGTATGTTAGTATTGATTTTTTTAAAAATTAATCAACTGAAAAAAATTGAGAAAACAATTTTTTCTGTAAGTTTCAGTATATGATTTATGAAATTTGTTTTATTAATTGTTTAATCAAATTTGGATCAGAATTCTTTCTTAAAAAATTCCAAAACAATTGAATAATTCATATAAAATATAAATTTTTCGGAATAGCTTATTTAAATAAAGATTGTCAGATGTCACCTTCAATTCTTATATTTTATAACATTTTCCTAATGATCAAGTTTTTATTCCCCTATTACAGAAAGTAGATCCTTATTGCCAAAACTAGTATTCATACAGGAAATGAAAACAATTTTTATCCTCAGAATTGTAAATTTCCAATCCCATTTTACTTTTTAGACATCAAAAAACAAATTTGGTTCAGTGTTTTTGTAGTTATATCAATGTGTCAAGTTCATTAAATTCTATCCACTTATTTTGCTTATGTATATCTATTTTTATTGACTCACCTGTAATTCAAAAAAAGCTTGTATGATTTTGTCCAAATTTAGAACATTTGAGCTTAGTGTGAAAATGGTCTGATATCGAATTTAATCCTCTACTTAAAACTTTCTATGCGCAAAAGTATTTTCTTTTCCAGGGCATACCTAAATTTCAAAAACGGCTATTCTTTTAGATTTTATCCATAAATAACAAATGATTATCCCTGAAATATTTGTGATTAAGTATTCAATAGAAAGACGAGGGAGCAATACAGACTTAAGTACTTGGCAAACGTTTTTTATCCCATCTTAATGAAAGTGTCTGGAAAGAGATAAATTTTTAGAAGCTTTTACATTCTGCATTATGAAGCACTGGTCGATTCCAATTTAAAATTAATGATATATTCTAATTTGTTTTTTTATAACTAGTTCTTTTATTAATTGTAATCAAACTGATTTTTTTTTTGTTACTTCTTGTGAGAGTTGATATTAGCCATTAGTTTTTTGTATTAATCTTATTTAATTTATTTATTTTTTTATATTTCCTTGTAAATATGGCTATAAATTTTTATATATTATTATTATGCAATATTTTATAGGATCTTATGTCGTAATCTTCGAACAAAATACCTGGCTCTTTGGCGTGATACTGACAAGGAATTGCAGACAGACCTAGTGGAAGCAATGATTCTTCGAGATAAGATGAACTCAAATGACATACTTACGCGTCTGTGTGATATTGTGATTCTCGGAGTAAATATAGTAAGTTTGTGATGCATTCTCATTCCATTCTAAGATTCAATATCGGACGATATAATCAGTCAGCATTCCTAACTTGTTTTTAAATGAAAATTTCATTCTTTATTCTGGGACACTTGGTTCCATAAGAATAACCATTTGGAATGATTTCAACAGCTTTTATCAGATCACATTAACTTATTTTGAACATAATTAAATAAAACTATTATAATATTTATGTACATAAAATATGAACAAAAGATACATATTTATCCAAGCTTATTTTCATGTCTGTTATTCCTAAGTTCACGGAAGATTGATAATCAAGGAGATGGATGTATAATTGATGTTAAAAAGGAAGCTTTACAGATCGATATGGGTAAGGAGTTCCAAAATGAGGTAGCTCGAACAGCTAAGGATTTTTCAAAGGAAGCAGTTTAATGGGAAGGGATTTGGAAATCAGCAGGTTGTATTTAACAGGTGGATGAATGAAAGTAGGGTGAGGAGGTCAATGATATAGTAAGGGTTTTTGATTCTTATGGGTTGGAATATACACAAGAAGATATAGTCTTCAGGTAATGGTATAGAGCAAACTCTATATATTTCTCAGAATAGCAGTGAGAGATATGAGAATGCTTGAGAATACTGAAGATGAATTTATATACCAGTTCATTAATCTTTTTAGTCTCATTTCTTGTTCAATAGATAGTCCTATATACACTAGGCATCCTTAGTCAAAATGTGGGAGAATAAGAGAGGATACTAGAAGGTGGTGGGTATTTCGAGGAAATGAATTGTTGGATCTTAAGAGCTGTTTAAGGATTGAAATAGTTTTTCGAGTTATTTGGGAAGCGTTGCTATTCCATATTAAGTACTGATCATAGGTTACTCCTTGCTTTTTTATGGTGTTTTGAAACTGGGTTGGTATGTTGAAATATAATAATGGATAGTAAGGGAGAGAATTAAGGAAGCGTTTTGAACCGATGAGAATGGCATACAAATGATATTGGTAGTGGCAGATAGCATTAGGTAAGTTATTTATATACATGGAAAAGGGTTGATAAGAGGAAGGAACACTGCAAGAGAGAGAAGTAGTGGTGATGAGGGCGGTTTATTAAGAATAACAACAGTTTGGAAACAGAGAGACTGGAAGAGTGAAACCAGTTCAGTAACTATTACTTAGAAAGAGAAAGATTGTGTAATCAACAGAGTCGAAAGTTTTTGAAAAGTCAAAGAGAACAAGGATTGTGATTTTTTGTTGTTCTATAGAGGAATGGGAAATTTTTAGCAGAGCCTATTATGTGAAATAACCAAAACGGAAACCTGATTGGAATGTATTAAGGACAGTATTTTGTTCACGGATTAAACTGAGTTGGGAATGAACTAATCTTTCCAGAGGCTTAGACAGGTTTGATAAGATGAAGATGGAACTAAAGTCAGAAGCATTGGAGGGACAAGGTACCTTATTCCATAGTCTAACTAGTACTTTTTCCAGGTTGTGGGGAAAATGGAGTTTTGAAGGGAAAAGTTGTAGATGTGTCGAAGGGCAGGAATGATGACAGGAAGGTTTAGTTTAATTACTTTTATTTATATTTGATCTTATCCAACTACATTCATTCCAGGTTAGAGTTAACTTATTACTTAAGAACCAATATTTATTTAAAGGTGTATGATTCATCTACAGGCAGGCGGTCTGGGTGAGGTCAAAGAAAAACTCTAAAGTCCTAAAACTATTTTTTATGACTCATAATAAATAATTAAATATATAAAATAATAAATAGTAAAAAATAGTTTTACGACTTTTTGAGTTTTCCTTTGACCGCACTCGAACCATCTTCCCTTTATTATTACACACAGTTAATCATCAATCTTTCAGTATTTTTTTTTTTTTCACTTCTTTGATAAGAGGGGAACAACTAAAAATAACAATTTAATGAACTCATGAATAAGTTTTTTGTGGTTTATTTCATCAGTACATCTTATATTATATTTTTTTTATCAAAATTGCTGATTTTCCTTTTTTGGGGAATTTTATAATTGCATAGTTTTTAAATATACCGAGTACTTTCTGTCTACATTTTATTTTACAAAAAAAAAATTTAATAACCCATGATTAGAGTGGAATGAAATTGTATGGTTTTTAAATTTACCTTTGTATTTAAAGAAATTATATTTGATTCATCTATGTAATTCAATCTTTCTCTTATTGTTGGGTTGAAGTGTTTGTCCTGGTTTAATCAGATGTTTTAATTTGTTACAGTTGGTACTTTTTATCATAAATCTTTATAATGAAATTGAAATCACTTGTTTTTTTTTTTTTGTTTTTTTAGAGCATCAATTGATTTACCTACTATTTACTGTATAATGGTTACGAGCTCATTTTGAGATACATTTTTTTCATGAATAATGCAATGTTATAAGCCCAATTAAATTGAACATTTTCTTTTACCTGTGCAATACTAAACATTGAAATTTATATTTAATATAGATTTACTCATTTTAAGTTTTAATTTGTTCAAAGTCTTTTCTTTTGTTTATTCTTCTTTTGTGATTATCTTTTATTGTATGTTTTTTACCTCAAGCTTTTGTCTTATGTTTTTATATGTATATATATGTTTTCCTGTGATTTATGCAATTTTAAATTTTATTAATTTTTTGAAGTATCAATAAATTATGCTAAAGGAGCTTATTGCTTTGGTCGCAAAATTCTCTTCTTGTTTATTTATCCTATTCTTAATTTATTTACTACGAGGTTATTCATAAATACAATTTAATTTAATATCAACATAGATTTGAATAGGATAAGGTTCTACCAGGGTGGTCTGTCATCCTAAGCACTTCCCCAAGTAATGAATATTTTTAAAATGTCTGATAAATTCTAGGTAGCACACTCAGTCGGCTTCCTCATTTACCACCTTGCTAAGAGCCCAGTTTATCAACCTATGCTCCACGAGGCAGTTATGAAAGCAGATAGTGATAACTTACATTGTATTGATTTCATGAACTACTGTATATATGAGAGCATGAGGTAACGACTGTTAATTATGTACTTTTATTGAAAATAAACCTTTTAAAATGGTGGTCCACTAAGTCATTGCTACCAAGCATACTGTGGAGGTACAGTGAAACTTCTCTTAGTGGATAGACTTTCATAACGGACAGTTTTATCAAGGTCCTGGCCAACAAGGTGCAAATTTAATCGTTTTGGACCCCTCTATTGTTGAGACGGGCACCAATAGCATTCTTCATCAGCACTTTATAACAGACAGAAGTGATAACATGTAAATAAAAACTCACAATTTCAGAGCTAAATTTTCACATCACTTATAGGAAAAGTTATTGGTATATATCATTTATAGTATATTAGAGAATTAACGAAAATTTATATTAATCTAGAAGTATCCATTAAGTGTTTTATGTACGTATGTATGCAGTAATTAAATATAAATTAATTTTTTTTTTCAAATTGGTATGGAAATGTTCATAATTTGCAAATTGTATTTTGTTTTAAAATAATGAAAAAGAAAGCTTTCTTGTTTTGTTTGGATTATTGTATTCCAAATCACACTCATTTTCTTAGAAATTCATTCCATTTAATTTATTCATCTAATCTTAATTAAAATTTTTATCTAGTGTAAACAGATTATTTTGAAAATAAAATGTATATTGTTCTTTAAGCTTTTATACCTCGTGATTCTCAAAAAAATCTTAACTGATTAAAAAAAAATCTCAAAGTCAGAAAAATTTACATATTTTTTGTTCAAAACGATTGTTGAAACTTGAAGCCATAAGATTGGTGTTATTTTTTTTTAAATACTATTAATATCAAATTGATATTTTCGCATTTCAAAGGTATTGTAGATTAATGAACAAGATGTAAAGCAATGTATTTCTATTATTTCATTTTTGTGTTTACCTGAGCAAAATGAAAACATATCATTCCCCAAGGATCTTTTAGTTTGGAAGAAATTACTAACGTAAAGGAAATTGGTGAATGAAGTTTTGTAACTTTTAACATCTTCACCACTCTTGTGACTTAGTGGACCACTTTTAAATTTATAAATTCATTAAAATCTTATTTATCTCACCATGGTGTAATTTATTAATTTCATTTCAAGAGCAGGGTTTTATTAACAGAAAATATATTAAATAGAAATTATTTTAAAATATGAAAGAGATGGTCCAGGGGGGGGGGGTGCGCTTAGAAAAATAATCGACAACTATTTAGTTATTAATTAAATTGTTGTTAACTATTATGAAATATATGGTCAATCATTTGTATATATAATATAGAAATTATTTTATATTAGTTGAATTACTAACTGAATTTATAGTTTTGAAGAAATTGTTTTCCTATTCATGACTTATCTCAATGCTGATTTATTTTATTGCAATACTTACTGTCTTTATAATATAATTAATCAATCAGAGTTTATTATCAATATCAATATGTACTCAGAGCAGATGTACGCACCCTTTGCTGAGTTGTAATAAAGGTGAAAACATTTGTAATAGTTATATACACAAAATTATTTTATTTTGTTAAGCTTTTAAGGTGAATCAGTTTAGAATTTGTGGTAGCATTTAAAATTTACGTTTTTATCTTTCAGGCTTATACCACCGTTTCCATCTCTCTCTCGAGACCTTGATCGTGATATAATTTTACATGGATATGGAATACCAAAAGGGGTGAGTTAGAATAATGTTCTTTTAAAATAAGTTTTAGCTATATAATTTTTTAAAGAAATAATTTTTGTACACTTTTATATTAATAAAAGAGTTTATAATGTATATTTCACCTGCACCTGCATTTTCAATGCCTAGAGCTGTGTTTAAACTCTCTACAAAATAAAAATCATATAAATTGTACTATTATTTTAAAGATATGGCTTTTATAAATTTTTACTCTTGTTTTTTTAAAGTATTTTGGGAGGTTCTCTTGAAGTTCTGTTGCAAAAGATGTTTTGCATAAAAAACCTTTTAATGTTTATTCTGATACTTGAGGGCTAGCTGTGCTCAGTGATTTTTGTTTGAACAATCATTTAAATTTGACAATAGAAAATTTTCGTTGTGGCTCTTTCACTCAGGATGTGTAACATGCTTTTAAATTACTTTGTTAGTGCTACCAAAATAATAATTGATAATTACATTCGAGAATAGGAAGATCAAGGGATTTTTTTATGTTTGTATGCCTAATGAAGTTACAAAAACATAAATCAGAGAGCATTGCAACTAACACATAATTAAATAAAAAAGTAATTCAAATTTAAAAACAACTAAGTGTATGAGAATATTTAACTATATAATAGAATAATTGATATCAAACCTTCTATTATGTTGATTTAATCAATATATATGCTCAAATTTAACAACAGCCAAGCATTGCTGGATCAGCTAGTGATTTTATAATTGTCATCAATATAATTTTAACAAAAATTGAGAAAAATAAAATCAGAGAATCCTCCATGTTTGCTTATAGATTCAGGTGCACATGATCAACGAAGTAGCAAACATGCGGAAGGACATGTTCCCGCAGACGACCGTGTTCTCACCAGAGAGGTGGCCTCGGATGGGCAAAGAGCCAATGCTTCCTCATAACTATCAGCTGTTGCCGCTAGCTCCTGTCGCTCCTCTGCTGCATGCTCATGTGTCTGTACTTACTGCTAAGGTAAGTAATACTGCACAGCCAATTTTATTAGATATTTGAGAAAAACTAAGTTCAAGCTGTAAGTTGACAGTACTAATTAAACGAAAAGTTCCAATTTAAAATACATTAGTATCGATTAATTATTACAAAAGATTTTTCTTGACGTAATAAACATGTTTTGAGACAGTTATCTTCATTAGAAAGTGCATAGTTATTAATAATCGCAATCCATATTATAACTTTTGATCTGTATAAATTTGTTAAATGAGATTTTGTTGAGAAATTCTTATGATCTTTGAATATTTTTTTTTTAAGAAAGGAATATTTCTATTTTGTAAGAGAGCACTATCAAGAACTATAATTTTTCTTTTTATCTTACCTAAATATCAAAAAACATGAGGAATACTCTTTTGAGTATATTTTATAATTTTAAGGTGTGGTTTTTGGAGTAGAAATTAACACAAATAAGGGAAACATTTTTTTTTTGCCATTTCGGCCTAAATTTCAAAACAAAACAAGATAGCTACCATGAATGAAAATAAAAATTAGTATGTTGCTTTGTTGTTAGCGATGATGAATGCAAATTTTTTTCTTATATTTTAAACCTCATAAGAGCAAGATTCTTAAGCAATATTTTGGTATTTAAATATTATTATTTTTTAATGCAGCAAATCATTGATGTTAATTTTATATTTGTTACAGTTGGTGAAACATTTCAAGTTCGAGTATCATTATGGAGAAATAAAATCAGGACAACTTTTGGCTAAACCTAACAAACCATTCTTATTCACTTTCATAGACAGAGACAGAGAAGGGATACCCGTAACAACCAAATAGCAGTATCAAATTCACTTCCAATCTATGCTTAAATTAAAGTTACGCCACATCTTGAAATAATTTCTACAAGATAGCAACACATCTACAACTTATTTTTATTTTAAAGAAAAGAAAAAAAATTAAAAATATATTATTTTGCTTTTGATTTTACTCTGTCCAATATGTATATATTTCTGTATGTTTTTTAGTTTCTTATATAAATAGATTTAAGTAATAAATTGTTTTGTTTTTTTAAAGATTTTGAATTACTTTTAATAAGCCTCACTAATATGGTATAATATATTTACAAAAATATATATGGAAATAATAAACAAAAGTTAAATAAAAAAATATTAACAAATATATTACATACAAAAATATTCATAAAAAACAAGTCTAAAAGGCATAATGATTCTAGTCATTTTCTTTGTACTGCAACATCTGCCATATTACTTTTACAGCAGCAGGCTTTATGTTATAGTCTTTCAGTCTTTTGTACAAATCGAGCATCGATTTTGGTTCTGAAAAAAATAAAAAGAAAAGATTGAATTAAATATCATAAATAAAATAAAAAGATAATATAAGCTAATTATGAGCAATACATTATTTCTAAAGGGAACATGAAGACATTAATAAATTCTTTACAGTTCAATTAGATTAATAAATTTATTCTTTATAATTTTCGAACATTTCTCTTCCTTCTCCATCATAAATTAAAACTATTTCTACAAGGTCCTAAAAAAATTGTGAATTCTCGTTAATCTGAAACATTCCATAATGTGAGCCACCTTTAAAAAAAAAAATTGATTCTATATATGTAGTATTGAGCATCTAAGATGAGTTTGCCTGTGAGTAAATGGAGAGGGGAGATGAACAACGGAAAATGTTCCCCTGCCAACCCCCTCCCCTCCCCCACTCTTCTCTCCACTAGGTCTGTTTCAACAATCATTTTGAACTGTACACTGCATAGTGCGTAGTTTTGCATCCCTAATCCTGTAGTGCACATGCTCCGTAGAGTTCTGAATAGTCAGAATTGGTTGTTGGAACAGTTGACTGGACTACCTTTCCAAACCTTTACTTTCCTCTCCTTCTCGACCTACTTTCTTCAACTTTACAAATAGAAATTTCTCGTATCAGTTTTTCAAAACTATTATTCATTAATATCGCAAGATTATAAGTTTACTATGTCGAGTAAACTGGGTAGAGGGAAAACTATTCACTCTCACCCCCAAAACGTAATTATGAACCTGTTTAAATTCATGAAAACGGAGGCTGTAGATTGGTCCAATCTGTGCTTCCTCTTGTTATTGAAAGCCATAAATTATTGCATTTATCAAAAGTTAATCCCATGCTAGGACCCAATCTTAAAACATTAAAATCAAGAAACATAAAAAAGAGGCATTTTATTTAAACACAATGATTATCAAATCTCAAAAATGACTTTTTGGAAATTACTGCATTCTTAAATCGCAAGTCAGAACAGAGTCATCAATATATTTGCCTATAAAGTAAAACAAAAATCAATAAGAAACAGTCCCAGTCAAAGAGAAAACATAATCTAAACAAACACTTGGGAGTCGAAAAGAGAATAGGGGAGAAAAGCATTTCAAGAACCTACCCAATCTTGAACTGGTTGGACTTACCAAGTTCAAGACTGCCTTTTGGTTTATACCCGATAGGAGGTTTTTTCCTCCCTATCCTACTGGCAAACTCATCATAGATGCACTATACATATATATGTACACACATTTAATAAAACCATATTATCAACACCTTACATCCTCAGGTGTAAATAATGAAGTAAAAAATACCAACTCCTTTTATTTACAAAAAAATCACAGCTATGCATTAAAATTCAAAAATTTATTCATTTTCTCAAATTCTATATCGGTGGATAGAATTAAGCTTTTTATTAAACTAATCTCATCAAAGTCATTCCCTCTTCTACTGCTGTGCAGTGTAAGGATCCCGCTCGAGATCGAAATCGAGTCTAGCCCAAATGTCTCTTTTTTGAACCAGCTCTCTTCTCCTACTTCAGTCCATTCCACGCTTCCTGAATTGCCTCCCTTACTCTGTCCTTTCAGGAGATGCAAGGCATTCCTCTGAGTCTTTTGCGCTCCTTCTGTGCGGGTTTTTTAAGTCTTCCTGAGATTTCTATCTGGATCCATCTTAAGAAGATATCCAAACCATCTTAGTTTGTGCTCCTTCAGAATGGTCTCAGCCAGTCTGACATCGAGATTAAACCATATAGTAGTGTTCCGTATCCTATCTCTCTGTGTCTTTCTATTTTTCGCAGATATCTCATTTCAAACTAATCTTTAGTGTGATATTAAATTTTCAACACAATGATAGTTTATGCTATTGAAAAATAATTTATTATTAGTTTTAAGACGATACATTTGTATATACAAACAAAAAGATTGTTTGCCAAGAAATGCTTTATTAGCGTTTCAATACTCTTCTTCACTTCAAATATTTCTTAGGAAACAAGATGATTTCAATTTCCAAACAAACCAAAAATTCAAATTATTTCACAAGAAAATGATTTAAAAAAAATTCTGAACAACGATTTTGAAGATAATTATTGGAAACATATTTTTATGTAAATAAATTTACATATAATTCTTGTTATAAATTTATTTATTTATGAAGTGGCTTTTTTTACCCGTTCGGTAACCTGAATTCAGTTTTAATTAGTTTGGACTATTGGGAGTCCATTGCAATGTGAAATTATTTAAGATGAACAAAACACCAGTTTTATGTACAAATGGTTTTAGAGAATGATATGCAGGGCAGAATGTTTTATGATATTCACTTAATGGCCTCTAATCCTTTTATTGAAAATATTCCTTTAAAAATAAAGAAATAATAAGTGTGTTTATTTATATAATAAAATTGTGCATAACTGAAATTTAATTGACTTTCAACCAAAAACCTGGATTAAATACTTTTATCTAGTGAACAATTCCTTTTCCTATCTATAGGATCATTCAGTTGTATTTGGACGTATAGGAGTTTTAGGTTCCCATGTACGGCAAAGAAGTTCTTATAGTAATAATGGCAAAGCTACATCCAAATTCATTAATACAATAGTAAAAAAAAACATGCACAACTTTACCTTCATCATACAAGGATTGTAACTGGGATTGGAATGGTATCCCATGGAAAGTAAGGAAACCTACGAGTGCCTGCTGTTCCCTTTCTGTCCCTGTTACCTGCCTGCACTGGATGTAGTCAGCCAGCAGGTGATCATTTCCTGAGAAAAATTATTTGTAGTATAAACAATTATCTATAAAAATGAAAAAAAATAAAATAATAATTTTTGTTTTAAATATAATTTTTTAAAAATCTGTTGTAGTACGCACATCACACAACTTTCGCAAATCGCTCAACTTTAAGTCAAAATCATAACTCGTTTCAAATTTGATAACATCTTTACAATGGCAAAACTCCCTTTTCCTATATTCCCCCAATTATTGGTTAGTTAAAAAAACTATTGTTAATATGTTTTTATAGTTACTATGATAACAGTCAAAAAGTTATGGAAATAAAAATCAATGATTTTCTAATTCAGTTGATTATAATTTTTTTTCCTATTCGTTGTTTATTATTCCCAACAATTAATTAGTGAATCTGAATAAATAGTTTCTAACATGTTTAAGTTGTGTGTTTTTATTAAACAAATATCCAACTATTTTTTTACTTATAAATTACTCTTATTCTATAATTTCAAATCTGAAAAATTTATAAGTAGAATTTATATAAATTAAATTGATTTAATTACTTTTTAGCCACTTGTTTAGAGCTACTTCTACGAAATGAGAATGTGCCAGGCCGAGAGATGTCGACCCCTTGTTATTTGCTCCTATGGTCTCAGCATAGACGAGCCTCATTTGCCATAGTAAATAACAGCTAGGAGCTAGTTCAATCTTCATCATTTCCTGTTAACATAATGGATAGAAATTATTAAATGTGATTTATTGAGAAAATATAAAAGGTCCCTTAAATATGTGTAAAATTATCTAAATCATCACCTCAAAAGCGTTAATAGTTAATTAAGTGACGGACTTTTTTTTTTTCAAAAACACTTACTCGTAACCTCACATTTTTTAATTTTGATTTATTTTTGAGAGCTAATAGTGGCATATAGTTTATCTTTTGAAGCTGTTGTTGATTTTTAACCTTATCCAGTGTACATATATCCATATCTGGAATTTCCAACGGGATGGGGTACTTTAATTAAGTGTAAATCGTCAAAAACTGTTAAAAATTTGTCCAATAGCAATTTTATAAAAAAAAAAACAAAAAAAAAACTGACCTTTTAACAATTCTTATTTTTATTTTGGGTGATTAAATACAAGAGAACATACAAGATAATTCAGCATACATGTGCAACTAGTGCAGAGAATTGAAAAATGCTAAAAGAACAAAATTTTTCAGAATATAATTTACCGTAAGAATCTATTTATCGTAACTGAGAGTTCATTATCATGATGCCCATTTTAATCTTATCATAATATGACTACTATTGAGTCAAATTTCAGTCACTAAATTAGATTTAAAGTCTACAATTGAATAAGGTAACTTAAATTAAGAAGCCTTACGGATAGAATGGTTATCCATGGGTCAATGAGTGGAAGCTTGTCCTGAGAAGTGAACTCGTAGGCAGCACTAGCGAGCCATTGCATCAACTGCTCTTCGCTCGTCTCAACCCGGTCGCTCCCAACTGGCTCTAAGAAATACTTGATCAACTGTGACATCCGTTGGTTGGAGGTGAATGCCAGAATTGAGTCAGTCTATAATACATTCAAATTAATTATAATAGAAATAAATTTTTTAAAAATAAATAAAAACTTTAAAATTAATTCTTAAAATACATAATATATTCTAATTTTTTATTGTATATCTGATTATTATTGAAGCTGACAGAAGAAAAATTAATATTTTTCTACTTAGAAAAATTATTACAATAAAACTTCAATAATAAGATATACAAAAAAAAAATCAATTTATAACACTAAACAAACAACTGCCTGACACAGTCTAAATATAAGGAAAAATAAAGCTGGTGAAGCATAACACAGCATTACATAATTTAATTAGGAATAAGCAAGTTACAAATGAAATGTGCTTTGAACTAAAGCCAATTTTTAATATGAGAGTTCAATTATACTAAATAAAAACAGTAGGTATTATTAGGGATCAATATGCTGCAGAAAATCTCTGGCAGACAGAAATAATGATGAAATTATTGAATATTTGTGTAATATAATATGAAATATATATATAAAGACACTTTTTCTATTCTATTCTGTAAGTGCAGAATACTATAGAGTATGAATGATCTTCAAGTTTCTAATAGTAGCCTAAGTCAGTTATTTAGTTTTGTTTTATCAAACTTAATGTTCTCTCAGCAATTTATTTATTTCATTTTTAATACCGATTAATCCAGGGAGCAAGTTAAACATACGATTTGAATTCTTTCAATTATAACTCAGAAAAACTGATTAATAATAACTAAAGGCACATTAAAAGTTTGCCCAGTTGTTGGGTCACAATAGGTTTTTCATTAAATTGAAATGGCTGCTAGAACAGTGAAACATGGATGGACTAGGAATAATGAGAAACATTCTTATATTTTAGATACACAGGATAGATCACAAATGAGCTGCTTAAAAAAAAAACTAATTTCATCTCAAATATAGTCTTATTGTGTTTTTATCTCCCTACTTTATTGTTAATTATAATCCAGTGGAATGTTATTAATGGTCATCAAGCTAACAATGAAGTTTAAGAGTTGGGACTGGTAAACTCTATTTTCCTTTGCTGAGGTAACTTGAATTAAAATTGATTATAAAAATAATGAGATAAATTACCGAAACAGCCCAAGAGCTAGCTTCGGCTGTAGAGAGGGTCTGAGCCAGAAGGGTACGGAAGCCGTGTTGATCTTCAGAATACGGGAGGCATCCAGCTCGTTGCTTTACTCCAATGCCTATCTCCGATCTCAACAATCTTCTGCAAAAAGAAAAAAATTATGAAAATAAGTTTTTAATGTTTAGGCTAATCATAATATAAGCTAATTATATTTTTTTTAAATTTATTTAAAAAAAAAAAGTAGCATTCTTCAGCTTTACCAATACAGCAAAACATAGCTTCATTACTTTTTTAGTGTCAAGAAATATGAAACAGAGAGGCATGAAGAAAGACATAATCAAATAATGATTATGAAAAAAATTGGTTTTGGTGATATAATCTGAAAATGATAAAATAAGAGAGGATTGATAAAATATTTAATCAAATAACATCATTATTAAGAATTACGAAAAATAAGTCCTAAACATCTCTTAGCAAATTTCATTACTTCAAAAGAATTTTAATATAATAGACTATATAGTATATAATACATATACAAATAATTATATTTTATTTTTCATAATTTTTTGAAGCTATTAAATATAATAAAATGGCTCTTAGTGTGTTCTTAAAATGTGTTAAATTTTATATTTTTTGTTTTAACTTATTTATATGTTTCTTAAAAATTTATTTAATAGTTTTTAAAATTATCTGTTGTTTAATCGTTCTTCTGATGTGGCTATTTTATTTTTGTTAATATTTTTATTTACTGACAATTCTTTTAATTTTCAAAGCGTATATTGTGTTAACAAATATACGGAATATATTTTATTAATATGATTGAGCGTGTGTTGCGGATCACTGGAGAAGAGGTATGAAAGAGTGGAATAGAGAGACTAGCGTGGATAGGGTTGAGAACAAAAAAATGCAAAGAACAAATAAGGAAAGTCTAATTAATTTTGTGTGAGGAGGAAAATAAAATAAAATAATTAAAAAAACATTTGAAATATTTTGTAATTAGGCTATAGTTAATTAGTGTTTGAAAAAAGAAAACATGTTTTTTTGTATCTGTTAATTATGTTAGTGTTTATATATCCAAGCATGGATTGATAAGTATGCTGAGTGTTTTAGCAACTGGATGGATTTGGGTAGCATTGCCAAATAAACCATCTCTCTCTGATAATAATCCATTTAATAAGTCTGGCACATCATTCAATAGTGGACCCAGCATCTACTTCCTAAAATGGATGGTTTTGATAGAAGGTTGGGCCATTAAAATGTAAAAGGGATCTAAATTTTTAAATACTAATAAAATAAATAAATACAAATTGTTAACATACTCTAACTCTAACCAGTTTTTGTCTCTTCTAAATACAACTGGCCAATATCTGTCATCTTCTACTCTCACCTGCAATCAACAGATGGAAGTATAACAAAATATTCATCAGATTAAAGACGTTAAAATATGATAAAATAAAAACCATTTCTCTTACTTCTTTTAGGAGATACAGCTCGGGTATAATACAGGGAGCGAAGAGCTTTACTTGTTGATCCCTGTAGTAAGATGTGTCCAGGTAGAGAACAGTCAGATGTGCAAAACACAGTTTGCCGGTATCAATGTCTCGTGGGAGCAAAACACGTCTTTCTATTGCTAACACATATAGGTGACGGAATGCTTGTAAGTGGTATCTGAAAATTTTTTTAATAATTTTAGACATACAGAATTCTAAATAACTGACACAGCATAAGACAATTAATAAATGCCAAAAACATGAACTCATTGTCCAATAATGTGACAACATAACTTATTATTTTATATGAAGTCAACGTTTCCATCGAAATATCAGACCTTCATCAGGGTTAAATAAAAAGAACAAAAACAGATGAAAACTCTGATAACAAAGAATTAAAATAGTTTCACAAAAAATAGTAATATTGGAAGAAAAGGTGTAGTGGAAGAATTGTAAGGAGTAAAATACAATTACATTATACATTATTGTCTCATACTAATTATGTAGCCATATTAGTTCTTATCTTACATACTGTCTTTATTCATTATGGTTGTTATCTTTTTTTTTTTGTACTTAGTCCTGAAATTCTAGTCGAAATGTAAGCAATAATATCATAATAAAAATCAGGGTTGTCTCTCGGACAAAAAAAAGTTGGATCAAAGTGGGTCTTACTTTTAGTTATAATGAAAATGCAGCCACACCAATGAATAAAGTATTGAACTGCGTAGTTGACAAAAACATTTACCAAACTTGTACCGGATATACTACAGTTAAGATAATTGGAAGTTAGAGAAGTTGAAAATCTCATATCTGCCCATAGTGTAGTGCTAAGCTGTTTAGTATACACGGTTACTTGCTAGGAGCTGCAACCTAGCAATAATTACTCTAAGTATTTAAAAAATTAATAGATTATCTTCTTTTGGGCTGAAAAACGTATATATTTAAAAAGTATTTACGAATGTTCAATAAATTGAGAATAATTACCTGTTATCATTTGAATGAGTAGGAAATCGTGGGAAGAAGGCACAGAGCATGGCAGCAACAGCTTCCGGAGTTGTGGACAGAGTTGCCAGCCCACCACCTAAGAACAGTAGGCCTAGGGACATATGTACGGCGAGGTGCGACCCGTAAGTGACAGCTGGGTTCGAACCGGTTCTTCCGCCCAAGTGCCGGCACAGCCTAAGCACGCCTAGGTCTCCTGTACCTGCCATCACCTATTCAAACAGTAACATAATATTTTTGATTGCCAAATCATTATATGAGATCTATGATGACAATATCAGAACTTAGAATCATTAGAATATAAAAGGGAAAAACAAACCATTGATAGAGAAAGAAGACAAACACAGATACAACTTTCAATAGTAGGTCTTCCTGGAAGTTCAGCCAAGGATTTCGTAGATACAGTTACAAACAACTTCACATAGTGCATTAATGTTACATAGGCTTCGTTGTTAGCAGAACCAGCAAATCTTAGCCCTAGGGCCATACACGCACCAGCGATGATGTTACAATATGCCTGGCTGAAAAAATAAGAAATTATTTTACTAACTATTACACCCACTAACAGGCAGGAGTAAAAAAAAAAAGTGTGGGAAGCATAGCCCCTCTCTCTTTCTCTCATTGAAATTCAGTATCAACTCAATTCATATAGCAAATTTTCAACTCATTAATTAAATTTCAATGGGCAGGTGTGCAAAATATTCAAAATCTTTTAAAAACATCTAACCATAATGAAGTTTTAACTGGAAAAAAAATTAAATTTATTTACTTCATGACTAGCCACAACTAACTAAGCTGATTTTAAAAATGTTTTAAGATTAATTTTTTGTTGTTATAGGGAAAACCTAAACCAAGAAGTCCCTTTTTTAAGAAATATTGAGGCATTTTAAAAATATTTTTCAAGAAAATTCTGTGTACTTTGCAGGATTTGAACCAATTTTAATCAGTATAGGGAGCTAGAGCTATTTTTGTCCGTGTGAAACCTTTTGTTTTCGTAAGAAAGATACAGTATGATTAATTAGATTTATAACCAAAACAAACCAATATTAAAATATAAGAACATTTACTTACTTCATGGTTTCCAGATCAACACCATCCATGCCTTCCTTAGGTTTGACAAGGCAGTAAGGAAGAATGCGAGCAGGAACATGCGACTCGACCCAAGCCTTCGAAGGCAGAATCTGAGACCAAAGGATAAGACCTCTCGCCAAGGCTCTCAGGAGCAGCATGTCAGGGCAGATGAAATCCAAAAGGTATTCGGAGTCAGGGGGGTCCAGCCACTTCGCCACCGCCCTAAGTTCAGAAATGTTAATAACTTCAATTCTGTGAATTGACACTTTAGAAATACTGTAACTGGTATTTGTATGGGTACGGACACAGGAGTCTACTAGAATCTACAATGTAGAAAAATTTGTCAATCTAAGGAAACCCCGAAGATAGAGTACTCCAAAGCGTTAGTTATATAAATAAAAAAAATAAAATAATTTGAAGTTATGTCAATAAAAAATCTTATGCTAAGTACAGGACACAACAATATCACATCATAATCAATCATCAATGGACAGGTCTCCCTCCCCTCTCATGTCTACGCAGAAGGCGAGTAAGCACCTCAATGCTCTCCCACACAGCAGATCCCAATACCTACCTTAAAATGCCCCTATGGCAATAAAAGGATCTCAGTTCTGTTGTAAATAAATATTATGCCAAGTGAAAAAAAAAATCTAAACAGCAAATTATACTTCAATAACTTAAAATTAATTTCAACTTATTTATTTGAAAGTCATTGTATAATTTCAAAACTGTTGATTGTGCATTAGTAATTTGTTTATAGAACAATGGACTGAACAGTGGACAAACTGCTTAAAATGCTGTTTGGATGTTGAAATAAAGTAAAGAAGCCATAAAAGGACAATTTCTTCCAAAACAAACAAACAAATAAAGAAATGATAATACAAAATACTAACACATCCTTTTGAACGGTTAATTGAATACTTGAAATTTATAAACAAGATACTACATTCAAAAGAGCACATATCCATAAAATAACAACAATTTTACATTTAAAATTTTATTTGAAAGAATTGAATTGGAACTTCATTTCATAATTTTCTCTTAAAACTGAACCAATCCATTTCTCTCACAGAGCTAAATTAAATTAATTATTCAACTATTTCTTTCATTAATTTGTTCACCTTACTGCAGAATTCCACAAAACGGATAAATGCCCTTTTAAAAGTAAACTTCTCTTCAGTTTAAAAATAAACACTCACATATTTCCTGTATCAAAGAACATCATCCCTAGAGCTAGCGTTGCACCTGGCCCAGTTACGTGATTGTTCACTGTGTCTCCCTCTCGTATTTGGTAAGATGGTGATTTGTACTTGTCTTTCTGTGAGCCTGAAAAAGGAAAACAAAAATACTAAATGATTTTTCATAAGATATATGATTTGAATACATGCAATAAATAATATAACACTATACCTGTAAGTGGCCTCTTGGTCCCGCCGACCATATAATACTGAAGGGTATCTGCAATAGAAGGATCAGTCAGGTTGCCTCCTCTCCCAAGCACTACCAGGCCTAGTCCAAGTCCGGCCGCCAGGGAGTAGCACTCGCGGTCAGATGAGTTCTCCATTTCTGGGCCTGGAGGTCTTCCTATTATGAAGGTAAGAATAATTAATTAAAGAAAAGTATAGCGTATAATTATTTATAAATGAAAAGGAAATTTCTGATGGCCATGGAAATGATCATTTATACATCAAATACAAATAAGCTATAAAAATTAATTAACTATTAAAGAAAGAGTCTGCCACATAGATAGGTCAACATAGCTTCCTCAATATTGCTATTTCTATTTTTGTTTTTTGTTTTTTTTCTTTTCTTTTTTCATACTCCATTATTTTGTTTTAAAAAAATTGCATTTACTGAATATTATCATTTTCTTTAGGTTTCTAGTAAGTACATGTTGCACGTATATTTCAAGGATGATGATGATGATTTGTAGTTTGAAAATAAAATTTGGGAGACAAGCTGCTATTGAAATATAATATATTTAGAAAATTACTTTTGTGCATAGCAAGAGGAAGTAAGGAATGAAATTGGATAAGATTTAAACTGGACCATGTTTACAGTAATCCCTAACATTTCTCCAAATTTGAGCTAAATTTTCAATTCTTAGGACAAACATATTTCATTTCCTGTAGTACAAAGCTCTTAAGCAGTGAAGAAGAAAAATAAAAGTTAAATGTTGAAAAAACAAATACTTGTAAGTTAAATGACATGAATTTATTACAAACAGTGTGGATAGAAAACTGATTATGGATATGTTAAAAGAAAATAAAAAAATTCAGATAATCATGTGAGAAAAGAGCTTTTGATAACAAATGAGAATTATTCATATTACCATCTATAGTAAGTAAAAAAAATCACTCACATATAAGGAAAAACAAAAAATAGAATTATTTAGGATAAAGAAAACTGAAAAAAATATATTTCAAACCCAGTAATAATTATATATTACCAATCTCAGCAAGGAGGACCTCGGTGATGTGGCGGTGAGCGGTGCCTTGGTAAATTAACCCTATCCCTAACAGAGCTGCCACTTGTATATTTTGCACAAGATCTAATTCTATAGATGTCGGTGGTAGCAAAGATTCTATGTGGACGCTGAACAGTTTTGTTGCTCGGAAGTCCATCGTACCTAAATAGAAAAAGAAAAAAAAATTATATTTAATGTTAATAAACTCAAGTGCTGTACTACATACACATCAGTATTAACAAACCTCTTTTAGACGCAGCCAAACCAAGCAGCAAACCTACGCTGGTCATCTCGTGGCATTTATTGAGGTAGTTGTATAAATTGAGTTCGGACAAGTTGTCCAATAGCCCAGAAAGGCCAAGAGCCATCAGGAACCCTGCATGTTCGGGCAATAGGTCACTTCCGTTCTGGGGAATTTCAAATAGTTTAATATTTAGAGAAATTGTGTCATATAAATAAAATAAAGAAATAGTTTCTAAACTAACAATATTATATATAAACTAATACTATTTCAGTCAGTGATGTGAAAGCCAAAATAAGCATAAATATTTGCAATATATTTTTAAAATAAATCAACTTTTTCTGACCATACTTATAAATGTCTAGTTACTTTGAGTTCTCAGAACAGATTGACAAATATAAACATGTTGCTTGTTCGAATTATAACAGAAGACAAGAGAAGGCTGACTAGTTCACCCCTAGAGCTATAAAGTAGTATTGGCCATATAGTCAAATGAAAGTATTTTTTCTTTTAAAATAATTGTTAATTAGTTTTTAGGTTTTTAGACAATTAATCCATTTCATATACGTTACATAACAATTTTTTTACATACGTATTATTGGAGTATATCATTAATTACAAGTTCATGACAATCGGCATTTGTTTTATATAGAGTATATTGTTCTGGTGTCTTAACAAAAATCATCCTAATTATTTAATATTCAAATTTATACCTTAAAATTATGAAGCATTCATTTTAAACACAAATGATTTAAATAAAGTTATTTATCAACATAATCCATTAAGATGCTATTTAAGTTGTCTAATAACCCTACATTGCAAAGGAATTATTTATAAATCATAAATAATTTTTAATTTAAACTTATCAAATAAATCAAATGTAAAAACTTTTTACATATAAAATATGAACATTTTATTTTATCATAATAATAATATTTTTTCTATATTATTGATATTAATTAACTTTTTTATGCAATTTCACAATATTCACATTTAATTTCCAATGTCTTTTCTCTGTTCATGGCAACAGTTACCATGTTTTGATTTTATTTTACAATAACTGTAAAATATCACTGCAAAATATTTTTAAGAAATATATAAAAATGATAAATAAATACAAACATTTATAAACTGTAATTTCGTATAATAATGTGTAATTATTAAGCATTTCAAAGGGTGCAACCAAATAAAAATTGCATTGAAGTAAAGAAAACTATAGCTACTAACCTTGGGTTTATTGTATATAATCCAAGTCGAGTCTATGCTCTTAGTATTGGGAGAAATTTCCAAACCAGCTGCAACTCCATTGTGGAATAGGGGCCACAAGTTCATATTTGGGACAACCTAAATTATAATACTTATTATAATTATTAGAGGTGATTTTTAACATTAAGAGAGAATTATGGAAACAATACCTCAATATGAGACAGCTCAACAGTGGTACCTCTTGGAGGAGCCCTGCCACTCAGGCAAAGCCTAGGAATATCAAGAGGTTCACTGGTCAGGGGCATTGTTGTGTGAAGATTCAGCATTCCTCTTCAGAATCAAACAGTATAAGAGTAATATTAAAATGTAATGAAAATAATTTCTTACTATCTTCTATACAGTCATAAACATACAGAAATATAAAATGATGCTTCATTTTAAATGATAAAAAAAAGGAGGGGGGGTTAGGCTTTGGAGCCCTAATTTCCGGAATCAGGTTTGAATCAGCTGTGGCAGGTAATTTAATTTTTTTATAATGCCAACTGTAAATTGACTCAATAGTTCTGGGACAAAACTGAGGTGGGTTTTTGAGGCGGGTTATAATGCTGGTGGTTGCGAATGATTAATAAATCAACTCTTATAATGGGACAAGAAAAGGTACTCCCCTATTACGCCATTAACCCAAAACTATATTTTTTATTTACAAATATTAGAACTTTTTACCTTCAACAGCATGAGAACTTTCATTATCATTAATTTAAATTTAAATCATTTTTATATTTTATTCTCATAACTATTGGTTTGACGATGAATGTGTACAGGCAATCTAGAAGCGGAATGAAAAAAGATTAAGGTGGATTAGTCGAAAGACACGGCTCAGTTACAAGGAGTACAAAGATGGCAGGATGCACACGAAGATATTAGTTGGAAGCAAGAAGAGAGAAAAACATTAATGAAACATATTGAGGGAATAGAAAACTCAAGAAGTAGAAATGAGTTCCGCAAGTTCTACAAAATGATGAATAACATCAAGTGCGGACCGATCAGGAGAGCCAACCTAATCAATGACGACCTTGGCAACATACTAATGCTAGAAGAAGAAGTGCAAGAAAGGTGGCGGCAATATTTCAAGAGCTTATTGAACCCGAGAGAAGCAGAGAATTGTCTGGGAGACAGTACAATACCAGTGGGAACTAATGATGAAGATTTGGAAGCCATTCCCCCCGATGTAGAGGACATCGAAGACATCTTGTATAAACTTAAAAATAATAAATCACCTGGTAATGTGATGGACTCCCAGCAGAATTGTTGAAAGCAGGGCATCACAAAGTCACCAGGGAACTACAGGACCCTAATAGCTCAGATATGGGAAGAGGAAACCATACCCTAGGAGTGGAATGAGGCGGTAGTAGAGCCTATATACAAGAAAAAGGGAGATTCAACGATTTACAGCAACTATCGAGGGATTAGTTTGATTAACACTGCATATAAATTTTTTTTCCATATCCCTGTATGATAGGCTCCTTCCGTATGTTGAACGGAAAGTGGGTGATTATCAAGGTGGGTTCCGGCCCAATAGGTCTACTATTGATCAAATCTTCGTCCTGAGGGAAATCTCTGAGAAGATGAAGGAACATCAGCAGACAACTTGGATGCTATTCATTGATTTTCGGGCTGCCTATGATACAATCGTAAGGAGAGAGTTCATAGTGGCTACACATGAACTAGGGCTTCCAAGTAAACTCACCCGATTAGTAAAATGCACAATGGTGAGCACAACTTGCCAAGTAAAATCCTGTGGATTATCAGAGCCTTTTGAAGTGGAATGTGACCTAAGACAGGGTGACCCTCCTGTTTAATATCGCTCTACAAGCAATCATAAATAGAGCAAGAATAAATCAGAAAGGAACAGTATTCACAAAGATGACCCAAGTTCTAGCCTATGCAGGCGACGTTGTCATCATCGGTAGATCCCACAGAGCATTAGGACTGCTTTTGAAGCGATGGATGTCAAAGCAAAAAGGATGGGCCTGCATATTAATGGGGAAAAAACAAAATTATGCTGTTGGATAAGAAGCCTCTGGACCAGAAGCAGAGTAGCCTTGTAATGGGCCCCTATAATTTCGAAGTGGTAAGAAGTTTTTCTTACCTTGGTTCTATTATCAATGAGAACCAGGATGAAGAAGAATAAGTTAGAAGCAGAATTGCTGCTGGAAATAGAGCTTATTTCTCCATTGTAAGGTTAATCAAAAGCAAACTTGTTAGCCGTACCACCAAGTTTACCCTGTACAAAACGTTGATAAGGCCAATTGTCACATACAGTGGAGAAACTTGGACCCTAAGCAATAAAAGCCTAACCTGCTAGACAGTTTTGAAAAAGTAATTCTGATAAGAATCTTAGGGCCCCTATGCGAGAATGGTAATTGGCGAAGAAGGAAAAGTGGTGAACTTTTTGGGCTCTATAAGGGATGTAGCATCTCCTTGTACATAAGGATACAGAGGCTTAAATGGCTTGGCCATGTAATGAGGATGAGCGAGGAAAGAGTGGATCATAAACATGGCAGGCCGAAGGGCCGATGGAAGGATGCTGTGAGGCGGGATCTGCTGGACAACTAAGGATCCCAATTACCCTTACAGAAGATAGAGAAAGTGGTTGGCGGCCGTTGAGCAGGCCAAGGGCAGCCTTATGCGCCTGTTGTGCCAGCAAAAGAAGAAGTATTTTCAATATTGATTCCATAACAATTTAGCATAGAATAAATGGTACAAAGTATATTTTTTTTATTTTTATATTTTATTTACCATACTTTTGCAGAAGAAAAATATTTAAATTTTTCAATGTGAAATATTATTAAAAGTACTTTTCTGAAAAATGTTGGAATTGGAGTTAGCCAATCTTTTAACTGAAAAGTTCATTTAAAACGGGAAAGTAGAGCCACAGTGAATAATATAAAAATAACTATTCTGAAAAGAGGGAGTATTAATTTCAACTCAAAATAGGGAGGTCAGTGAAGGTTGTGTGATGAGCACACCACACTAGAAATTTATTTAAATATTTTAAATATTACTTACAACTTAAATATTTGAATTTAAGTGATGAAAAGATCTGAGGTACAAAAATATATATAAAATTATTAAAAATTTAGTTTGGACAATTCAACTAAGTCGGGTAATATGGACCAATAGACTCATCTCAATTGAAGACTTGAGATGAGTCTTCTGGGAAGCCAGAAGAGCAGCTGAGAAGTCACAGATGCTTCAGCAGATTAGAAAACGAGTAAGTATGCCTACCTGCCAACGGGAAGTGCCATAGTCCTTGTGCATATTGAATATAGATGGCGTTCCTGCTCTTCAATAAATTCGTGATCACTAACTTCAGGCCTCTGAGTGATTGCTATAGTTACAGGTTCGGAAGAATCCAATAGTTTCTTTACTTCTTCCATCCTCTGATCTTTATTGAACCTAAGCTTGAGAACCTAGAAAAAGCAAGAATTTTTAATAAATTCTTTTTAAAATAAAAGATTATTTTAAATAAATAAATTATTACTTAAAGTTAAATCTTCTAAGAGGAAAGGAAGAGTTTCAAATCTAATTAGAGCTACACTCTTCCTAGTTTCAACTATTTATCTTCAGATCTCTAAAACGTTGTTTAATCAGGTAATTGTTTTAAAAAAAGTTTAATAAGAAATTGTGATATATTGTCATTGTTGTATGCATGGTATGTATTTGAGAATTTTTTTAGAGACCTCAAGATGGGGTGACAACCCTGAAACGTTGTTATTGTTTATTAATGATATAAAATAAATAGTTGAAATAAGGAAGAGTTTTTTCATTCATAAATTCTAAATAAATGATTACCTGTTGTGAAAGCGTTTCCTCAACAGGAGATTGGACATTGGGTAACTTAGGAGAATTGCAAAGATCTAAACGGCCAATGAAAGTGTATACGCTGGGCTGCCAGCCCGGAGGAGGGTTCTCAGCTGCAGACTGGATAGCTTTTGTTAACATCAAATTGATTCCTGATGGGTACGAGTTTATTTCTTCACGTTTCATTCCTACAAAGTATATGTTTTTCTTTATGTTTTATGGTTACTACATTAGGTATTAAATAAAAATTCTGATTATTGAATCTTATACATATATATTCTTTATTTTAAAAGAGGTTAATTACCCAACTTATCCATCAGAAGCACTGCACGGTGATGGTTAGGGAGGTCTTGAGGTACTTGAAGAGGTACAGGCTGAGGGGTAGAGCAACGGCTCCCAGGTGGTACTACTGTTTTCATACAAGGTTTCCCAACTCCTGATATGACAGACAAGATCTAAAATATTAAAAATACAAAACTTTTTACAACACTGAGATTTTAAAAAGAAAAACAAATATTATTACAACTATTGAGCAATACCTAATTGATACATTGTTACCAATACTTTCCTGACCATATTACATGAAACCAGAGGTTTAGAATAATACTATAAAAAAAAAGTGGCCTAAGAGGCACTGTAACTCAATAATTTTTTGAACACTTTATTTAATTGAATTTGGTAGATAAACACTTCAAAATAAAAAAAAAAAATATGAGGTGTTGATAGTTGACCGTAAATTAATAAGTGGAGAAGATGGGGGGGAGGGAGGGTGTGGTTAGCAAATAAACCAAAATATTATACAATTGTTACAATGTTTCGACCTAAATTTCAGGTCTTCAAAAAAAACTAAATAAAAACAACATAAAAGATAGATAAACATAAAAATTAAATTATTATTTCTATTAATTTTTATGTTTCTCTGAATTATTATTTCAAATTTTTATATTAAAAATTAAATTTTTGTTTCTATTAGTTTTTATGTTTCTCTGAATGATGGTTGTTATCTCTTTTTTGTGTATTAGCCCTACTTAAGACCTAAAATTTAGGTTGAAACGTCAGCACAAATAAATAATGTTTTTGTTTATTTGTAGACCGCACCCCCCGACCACCTTCTCCACTTAAAAAAAATATATATATATGTGTGTGTGACTCTAGTACATTAAGAGTGAAACTACTCAAGTTCTTAAATATATTTTTTACTATTTTTATACGTTTTTTCACCACCACCCAGACCATCTTACTACAACAACAACAACTTAAGTTTTTGTATGTACGTTCACGTTTTTATAATTTCAGGATTAGGAAATGGAATTTCATTGAGCAAAATCTCTCTTAATTGAATGTCTTTTTATATGTTTAAATAAGTATCTTTTTATTTATTAATTTCCATTAATTCATACTCAAAGAAAGTAAATATGTCTTTATAATGGATGAAGTATAATACAAATAATTTAAACTATAAATTTTCTGAATAATGAATCAATAGTATAGCCTGATCTAAATCTAGACTGGTCTTAAAGAAGTTACCTGACTTTTCAATTTTTTTTTTCTATATCCTACCTCATTAGTAACAACAAAATTTTGTATTTCTTTCTCTCAATAATTGGAAAATAAGATATTTTGAATATCTTGAAAATTCATAATTAATTCTCAAACCTCTGACAAAATGAATTAACAGAATTTTAATATGAACATCAAAGTTTAAGTATCTCATAAGATTACTACTAAACTTTAAGAAAAAAAAAATTATTCACCTCTAAAATATTTCTTGATTTTGGATTGACACCTGTCATCACAGGATAAGGATCATACTTCAATCGTTGCCTCACATTAAAAATCTGCTGGAAGAGACAAGGAGGTTCAACGTTCATAAAACTTGGAAGCGACATCCGTTCCTGTTCCATAGGCATACGACTTTCCTGAAAAATATTATTTATAAAAATAACTAATAGTTATTGTTTTCTCACAATTACAGGTACATATAATCTAAGCAGCATAGTCATTCTATGGGAAAAAGATGCCTCAGAATCAAATTCATTTTCATTAATCTATTCATAATTGATTACAAACTAAACTTAACACTAATTAAAACCTAATTGTAAACTAAAAAACATTAATTCTATCTTACATTGTATTCTTTTTTCATAAGAGTCATTTTGGGAGATATATATAATTCTCAGATTTAGGACACAATTTTTAAATGGTGTTTTAAGTTGTTTTAGAGTTAAATAGGTACCCAATTTATACCAGAGACTATTTTAAGTCAAACAAATTCAGAATTATGTCACTTGAAAAAAAAAATTGAATTTTTTCATTGAAGCAGTTAAAACAATTATCAGAAGGAAAATTATAGCTCTTTAAATTGAGTGCACATTTTATAAAAGACCCTATAGAAAAACTAAAGGGTGAGAAATATAGCTGCATATAAATTTTTTTTTTAACGGGACTCAACTGAAGTTAAATTCGATTTAAGTCACTTTTAACTGAAACTGACGCAAGTACAAAGACCACCTACATTTAATTAATGTGTAATGATGTCGCTTATTATGATTACATGGATGACAGTTGAGTTTAACGGTCTTACTAATTATTTAATAGTCGCATTCACCATATAGTCCTAACCTTGAACCAGTGGATTATCATTTATTCTTAATTTTACAAAACTTCTTAAATGGTAAAAATTTCAGCAATAACGATAAACTCAAATTGTACTTAGTTGAATTTTTTCATTGAAAAGTACCAGAAGTTTTATTAGCATGGAATCTATCGGGAAAGATTGAAAAAGTTCATCAAACAGAATGGAAGATATTGGATAAATTAATGTTAATTTTTTTTTTTTAAGTTCAGTTATATTTCATACTAAAAAAACCAAAATTACTTTCTTGCCAATCCTATTCATTTACTAACCTCCTTAGATAGTTCCTTCAACTTTCTCAGACAATTAAGACAAATATTTTGGAAGAAAAACCATGTCAATTTCAAAATGTTCTACAGTGAGTAAACACTTAATATTTTGCCCTTTTTCTGACTCATACTTATTCTAACCTCCTAACTAGATATAACTTAATAAAAATATAACTAAATCGATTTACCTGATTGGTTGGAAGAAGACAAGTAGTCGGAAAATCCCTCCAATAGTAGTGGCAATAATGGGTTAGTTGAAGGTCTGTGGCGAGTTGATGCAGTAGCTGCACCAACAAACTTAGTAGATCCGACAAAGCTGGGCTCAGTTTGAGTTCCTAACAGAAGTAAATACTTTATATTGTTTCAAATAATATTAAAACTTGCTATAAATAATCAATAACATTACAAGACACAATTATGCATATGATAAAAGCTTGTCTGTATTACATGGAAATATCTGACTAATTCAATTTTCGAGAAAACAGATTATATAAGTTGATTTTTACTAGGGCATGTAATTAGTGAAGATATATTGCAACATAAGATTACAAGCTTATTCTTGAAATAGAGTAAAAAGTCTGAATTTCGAATTAACCATTTACACATCAAGAATACAGAAATATTTAATAATGCTTCAATGGTATTTAGTAGTTTTAATAAACTAAAAGGATATATAATGTTTCTTAATTTCTGTAGGAGACCATTGGAGTAACCAAAAATAATGATAATAATAAATAAATTAATTATAAAAGAATTTGTTAGCTCTGACATTATTTTGAGTGGAAATATAATTTACTGATTTCCATATTAGAAGATTTCTTTGAAAGTTCGTAATTTATAGTTAGAGTACAAAATGGTTTTAACTTAGAAAAACTACCAACATTGAAATAAAAAAACAATCAAACCTCATATAAGAGATGAAAACTAAACAAGATAAGATGGATGTAAGGAAAGAGCGGAGCTGATACTGAGAAAGTTTCTGATAAAAATATTTTTTCATCATCGGACGAAGATGAACTGGCAACAGGCAGAGGATCCAACCGCAGGATCTGAGATAGACTGCTGCTTACACACTTGTGGTACGAGGATTTGACCAGGTAATTCCAGTCCTAGAAGAAACTTCAATAGTGAATCCAAAGAACAACAAAAATAAAGTAAAAAATATGATAAATTTGGAGGTAAACCTTACATAATTTGAACCCAAATCAGATGCTCTCATTTTCTTAGTGTTTTTCGCAGGAGTCTCACAATCAGAAGCAAATGAAAAATCATTCATTGGAATACTGTCAGGTTGATAACCCAAAAGACCTATAAAATATACAAAATCAATGAGGTAAATTAAATGCATAAAAAAAAAAAAAAATCTAAAATTTTCTCCATTATTATTATTTTAAGAATAAATAATATTCAGTTTACTGAGTACTTGAGGCTTGTTCATACAAGATGGTAACTGAAATTTTTTATGAATTGAAGTTTTTGGCATCACCAGTATTTAGAATCTTCACAAAAATCGTTTCTTTAAGAGTATACTTTTGATATTAAGTTATGATAAGTGACTCCTGTTAGAATTTAAAACATTGTAATTGATAAACATATTTGTATTGTAAAAAATTTTCATTTTGTCAGTTACCACGTTTTACGCCTGAACACCTCATTCATTTTTATTAGTATTAAAAAAAATATTAGAATTACTCGAGTTTCTAATGTTTCAGGGTTATATTACACCTTCAGGAATATACCACAATAAATCAAATAAGCTTGCCATATTCATTTGTTAACATGACCACAGTTAACCAAATCACCCCTATTTTCATTCATATTAACTATCTTATTATGCTTTGAAAATGATCATGGCTTTGTAGAGTGAAAGCTAATTAACTTATTTATTGTAAAGTTGTGATATTACAATTTGTTATTAATAATGAAAACCACTTTTCATGACACGAAAAATAAAATTTTATGAAATCGCTATTGCTATGAAAAACAAAATTTTATGAAATTGCTAAAAAAAATTAAATTTTATAAAATTGCTGTTACTCTGAAAAACAAAATTTTATGATATTGCTACGAAAAATAAAATTTTATGAAATTTTCTATAAAAGAGATAAACATGATGAGTTTTTGTAAATAAGATATTTTAAATTAAAAATGTAAAACCCATTTCATTCAAAATTAATTTCATTATCTTATAAAAGTAATTAAATTATACTATCATATAGTAAAATAAATGTTAATACTTAATATTGCAGAAGTAAATAATCGCCATTCGTGTTTCGGAGAAATATCTTGTGTTCCAGGAGCATTTCTAATTGTGTACCACTTTATCAGTGTAAGAAGAGCACAATCTTTCTGAAGAATACACTTCAGAACTTCCACACACCTTTTAACTGTAATAAGAAATTTAATGTATAGCAATTTTATAAATGTAATTAAGGAAGTGAATGCTATTTTAAAAAGAAATTTAATAGAAAACTGAATCCAGAACTAAGATATTATTTTACCTAAAGGCGATGAACCAAATTCAGGAAGAGTAAAACGGAACATAACTCCATTTGAAAATTCCTGTAACAATCAATTTAATTTTAAAACGTAGAATCTAAAATTTCTTATTCAATAAATTAGAAGGAATGTTACTTTAAATTATTATTTTAATGAAATCCAATGGAGAAAGTTTTGCTTACTAAAGTGAATCTTGCTCCTAAGGAATCTCGGAGACCTCTCACTTGGTCCCTAGTTGGGCTATGGGTATCAGAGAAGACCTGGGTAACTGGCGAAAGGAGATGAACTGCAGTATCATCAAACAGTGCATCGCCTAACTTGGTTGAAGAGAGCAGGCTGGAACGTCTACGACAAGAGATTTATAAGCATTTAATAAATATTATTGTGAAGGCAAGATTTTAATGTCTTCAACCGCATTTTTATTTCACTAGTATATTTCTTTTAAATCTATTTTAATTTTATCTCATTTTATGTTTCATTATTTTACGTCCATTTTAGCACCAAACCCATTTGAAACCTCTCGCCACATAATTGAATAACTAATTATAAGTGAGTTTTGTTTTGCTAAAAAAACTTAATATTTTGCTCATAGTAATTGTGTAATTTGTTGCTAATTGTTCGAGAATCAACATTGTTTTTTGAGACCAATAAAGAATGCACACAATGATTCATCTTTCATCATTACAATTGGAACACTCAGGAAATTATAAAATATCTATTATAAATATTAATTAAACATTACTATTTAATCCAAGAGAAAAAAATAGATACAAAACTATAATACTGAGCATTATTATATATGAAGCAGAAACCTGGACCATAATAAGTGGCCAATAGTAAGTAGAAACTTCTAGCTACGGAAATGAACTACTGGTGAAGAGCGGTAGGAACATCCAGAATGGATAAAGTAAGAAATGGAACTGTAAGAGAAAAAATGGAAGTTGAAAAGAACATTCTGGAAAAGACCGAGGAGAAACACCTGAAGTGACAGTGAAAAGAATGCCTAAAGGATTACAAAGAGAGGTACACTCTTGGAAAATATGTGGTAGAAGAGGATGAGGTAGATCAAGGAAAACCTGGGACAATGAGGTGGATGATTCCTAAATGGGACATGGCCTAAGAGAAGAATGGGCCTTGGACGAGGTAATCTGTCTGGAAGGCGGCCATAAACAATTTAGGAATGGTTAGGAAATTCCTAAATAATGAAATCATCACTCAATATTAAACATAACTTATTCCTAGCTCAACAGTAGAAAACAAAAAAAAAAATCTCAATTTTTCAAATCAAAAAATTATGAAAAATTTGCTTTTTTCTATTAAATTGGAAAAAAAATATTGAGTATTCTTCGTTTTTTTACCAATAAGCTAATGCTTTTAAAATTAACAAAAAAGAAATCAAATGAAACACCATATCATATTTGTCAATATTTTACAACACAATGGATATTAATTTGTTAACTGAATTGTGAGTTTAACTAAAAAATTTTAATTGTTTAGTGATAGTTGTTTTGATCTAACAATGTATAAAGAACAAATAAATAAATCTTGAGTCACTATTAACAAGAAAAACATGTTAAATATGGTTTAATATTACTATCCAGTTCATGATTCTGAGATTTTTTATTTAAACAGAATACAATACTTTCATAAATTAAATGAAGGGTACAAGAATAGAACAAGAAAAATCAGAATTAAAAAAATTAGAGACAATTCTAGTATGATGGCTAGATTGAAAAATATTAAATTTTCAAGGAATGAAAAAAAAAATTTCCCATGAAATTTTTTTTCTACCACACTTAAACTTACTTTTTGCAAGGTTTTTCTCGCACAATATTTTGACAAATTCACCATAGTGACTTACAAAATAAATTTCAAAATTCCAATATCTAATAAACATTTTATAGAGAACTAGTTCCTTTTCTTGAATCTTTCGGCTTTTGTTTAAAATGCAGAGTACTTTAAATTATTATAGTATGAATAATTATAAATAAATTAATTCTATCTTGTTAATATGCCAGATTATAAAAGAAAACAGAAATAAAATAGTTAATCATCATGATAATGAACTCGCTTAATCTTGTTTCTTAAATGATAAATGCTACTGACTGATTAATTATGAAATATTACTTAGGAAATGGAGAATTGACAGTAGGTGCAGCAGATACACTGGATAAGTAAGATGAAGAGGCTAATTCAGCTGAAACTCCAGCTATATGAAGTTTACCAACAGCTAATGTTCCAGTATACAGCATTACACTCCCAGAATTAGGCTCTAACACTGCAAGCATCTTTGAACTCTAAAATTGAAACATATTAAATAAATTCTAATTTTTTTTTTTTAAACAGAAATTAGAAAAATAAATTCTTTATTAAAAATAAATTTCACTCGCCTCTATGGAAGCAGCATCTCTAGCCTGAATCCTGGTCACTGTTCCGACAAGCGATTCATCAGTATTGGTGACACCAAGCCTTACAAGAACTAGGCTGTGACCCGTGAGATAGGCCAAGTACTCCTGATCCAGAATGTCCCGAGTGAGGAATGCTTTCTTTGCAGCACCGTCTCTCTCACTATCCCTTCTATAATTCATCGCTCATTAGAAACAAATCACTAATACAAGATAGAGAAATGATTAAGCCTTACCTCTGAGAAGGAGATATAGAATCGGTCCAGAGATATTCTAAGCATAGTTCTGGAATAATAGGCTTAGGCTCGACATCAAGAGAAGGAACTAAACTGCAACCGAGCCTAGCCTCTACTGAAGAGGCGTTGCTGCATTCCAATCCCTGCTTCCACAATAATGGAGAGCTTCCTCTACTGCAACATAATTATTGTAGGTACAACATTTACAGTTGCAAGTTTATATATTTTTCATATATTCTCAGAAAATAGATTTTATTTAAATCTACTACAATCCATATGATTAAATATTTGTTGGTAATTTTTTTAATAATGCTTGAACACTATTAATTTGTTTAATATGACAGTGAGATGTTAACAACCCCATTGTAAACATCAAAATACTTCACTGAAGGGAATTATTCTTTTTTTAAATTAATCTGGTGTTGCTCCTTGATTATAACTGATAAGAGAATCCATATGAATTCTATTACAGGTCTTGCTCAATGCAGATTTGATTTAAAGATGTAATAATCATTTAAGACCATCCAAAAAATAAAAATAAATAAATAAATTAAAAGAACAATATCCTTCAGTTTATATAACAAACCTTTAACTTAACTATGTTTTTCTTTTTTCAAATTGCTTTGACTAGTTATCTTGAGAATCAAACAAACTAAAATTTGTTTCATCATATATAAATGATCTTTTTGTAAGGTTGTCATGGTACTAAGATTAAATAAATATAATAAAAATTTCTTTACACAAGTCATTACTCAATTAACCCCTTATATTACTACTGAACTTCCAATTGCACATGCCATAAACAGTAATTTGGCATGGCCGTCCCACCACGTCTTGTTGATCTTTTGACAGGAAAAGAGTTTCAAGTTGTTAAAGAATGTAGTTCAAAGCAATGTTTTCGAGAATGGAAGAGCACAATTAATTTAGTCTGTTCTATCAAGAGTAAAAAAAAAGTCAGAACAAGATGCATATTGGGCTGGTGCATCACTCTTTCTCTTCCCAAATTACAAAGTCAATCTGAAAATAATAATATACTCCTAACGAATTTTGTTCAAAATGACCCATATAGTTCTACACAGCTAATGATTCTACCTAATATATGCAATCATTGGCCTATATACCTTAAAATGTAGGACCAAACTCGTGTTCAGTTTGACCCGATATGCCCCAAAATTAGAGTTGAACAAGTATTGTGAGTGGTACAAGATATCAAAGTGGAGACAAACATTGGAAGCTAATATATGCCAATGTATAGTTGGCTAGGTGGAACAGGAGTGAAATAAATTTATGTCATGTGTTCTGCGGAAAAAGGGAATTTGCTTTTCTTCTAGGATAACTTTTTACGATATAATACCATCGATCTAAAATCAAGTGTAGTTCTTACCCTGTGATAAATAGAATCAAATATCAGTATCACAATTACTTATATTGTTACTTTCCAAGAATGTGCTCTTCAAATAAAATAGCCCTTTTCCAGCAATCACATGGATTAAGTTGTAATTACTTACTAATTAGTTGATAAAACTGAGCTGTGGATACTTCCTCCATTAGTTCTTCCCAGCAGAGGACTGGCAGTCCCAGATCTAGAACAGAAGTAGAAATACTATAAAACTTCAAAGTCACATTTAAACAGATTACAGTTACGGTATGTAAAGCAACTTTTTTATTCAAAAGGAAAAGTAAAAGTGAAAAGATCAGAAATATCTTACTTCCCGAATGGAATTAAAATTGAAGAAAAAAACCCATTTTAAGTGGCATCTCAGAAGGAACATAATCACAAGGGGAGGACTAAATTACAAGAAATAAAATGGTGCAAAACCTTGTGGCATCTAACACGGAAACTTGGCAGATCAAAACGTATTCACATGTTATTACACACATCAGACAGGGGATTAAAATGTGTATGGAAAATAACATTATTAGAATTAGTAAAACAAAAATAGAACAAACCTGTTTGTTGCAGTTTTGAAGGAGAACTGAGCACTCCCTGAGCTGAGGTTGCTAGATGAATAGTTGGTATTTGCAGCAGAATCATGCAATGTGAGACCTGTATCATTACCACACATCCATTGGCACTCCTAGAATAACAAAATTTTTAATACATTATTTTTATTTTAGTATACTAAAATAAAGTCAACATTAGCAATAGGTTGAATTTTGCATTAATTTTGATGTAACCTATACAGAAAAAATTAGACTTTTTGAAGTGAAACTTCTTTACTCTTACAACTCAATAAAAAAAAATTATATGAGAGTAAATTGATTTCATGATGTGAAGGAAAGCTCGAGATAAAACAATAGTCGTGGAGGGCAATGGTTTATAAGTTTTGTGTTTAGATCATTAAATATCTCAATAACTACAGATCGTAGCTGCATATTGTAAGGGGGGGGGGATGAAATGTTCAGTATTTCATCCTTTTTGTAACAAGATATAATTCAAATTGTATCATGACGCTCCACTAAGATAGAGAGACAAAAAGAAGAAAAGATAGCACCAGAAATGAATTAATAACAGTATTTTTAACGTTTAATTAAAATATTTTGGAAACTAAAAATCGGAGTTGCATGATGTAAGTGAAGAAAATGTCCAGTATTTCATCCTCTTTGTAATGAGCTATAATTCAAAATTTTATCTTGACACTGGACCAAAATAGAGAAATGAAGAGCCATCACAACCGAATCATATCAACATTTACTGATAATATGAATGTTACTGTATTTTTGTACAATAAATATGATTATTAATAAAATTTTAATGCATTATTGCATTTCTGGAAGTTTCACTTCCTTGGCCTTGTCCTAACCAAGACTGCCACAATTCGTTTTCTTCTAGGGAGTGAAGATTAAAAAAAAGAAGTAAACTACTGGCTAATTCTTAGGTAATATTGTAAGAATCAACCTTCCTGGCTGCTCTAGACAAAATAGAATACAGAAATAGTAGAAAATAAATACCAAAAGTTTACTCAACCATAAGTTTACTGACATTTGTTTTGATTCTACAATTTCTAGTTAGTAAAATAAGATACATTGGCAGGCTAGCTCTAAACACTATTTAAGTTTATAGATTCAAATTATAAGTGAGAAATGATGATCCTTAATGACACGCTGTACTCAGAAGCAGAAATCACAAATTAGTAGACATGAGTTTTTCATTCTCTTCCAATGCTGACAATGATCAAATACAAACTTTAGTGAAAACTAATTCTCATAAGATTCAAGAAATAGGGGAGAACATACCAATTATATTTTTTAATTACTTGCAGGTTATGAATTTTACGAGTTTATGTTACAAGCTCAATATATGACTAAAATGTACCTCACTCAAAGTTTGGCGAAGTTTCCAGATACTATGCTCACCAGTTCTAGTACTATACAGAAGGCAAATTGAAGGATTTTCAGATGTATATACTACTTTAAGAGTGGGGTCATTCATGTAGGTTAGTATGCCACCTAGAACAAAATAAAACATATCACAAACTTAGAATTTGTTTTATTAAAAGACTAATGAAATGAAGATTTCAAAACAAGTTTCTTTGTAATCCTTGAAACATAAATAGAACTGGTTGTAACGCAATTGTTAACAGTAAACAATAAAATAGAAATGATTAATAATTTAATAGGATATTTTGTGCTTTTCTAATCATAAATAAATCAATAGCTTAATGATAAGAAAATATTAAATAGAAAAGATATTCAAACTTCAGTTAAAATAAACTAAATTTTAGCAAATTACACGAGAAATGTTATTGTATAAACACGAACATGGTACCTTTACATGAAGGTCATATTTCTTTAGGAAAGAACTAACAGTGAGGCTAACATTTAAATAACTCAGTTATTGATGCAAGTACTTTCCTGGGACCAAATTTTAGTTTCAATAAAGAATTGAGGCTCAGACTTGAAGACAGGCACAAAACGCACCATCTACGCCTTGTTTTCATTGAATTAGGCCAAAATATTCTAGCATGTAGTATGCTAGAATTTTTAGACAAAAATAAAAATTTTTCAGGTCACAGATATCATTATCATTTACAGATATCCATAAAGAGAGCACAACTGAGCAGAGATAAGACAAGGTACCGAGAAAATGCATGATTATAATTATTTTTAATACACTCCAAATGACTTGTTAGCGAGATAAAGTAGATTAGTTCTATAGTTTGATTCCCAGCTGGAATCCATAAAAATATACAACATAATAAATAAAATAGGATCTGTTTCTAACCCCCCCCCCTTAGAAAATGAATAAATAAAATTAGTACAAGAGACCATCTCTCCATCTAATACTCAATCATATTGATTGTTCCGACCCTTCACATTGATATTTCAAATTGTCTTTGATTGCGCATTTGAGATTATTTAAACTTATTTTTACCAATGTTACTAACTAACTGAAGATACCAACCAACTTGGTACTGTTGCTAATGAGTTTCTAGCCATATAACTGAAAGAAATAACCTCAGTTAACCTTCGAATAGCACCTTCTTTCTTTTTCTCTTTGCACCATTATTCGAGAGATTGAGCCTCAATCCAGAGTTTCCAATCTGCCTTCCTGGTCTCTATTCAGTTGCTTCATTTCTGGAAGTGTTTGGCATCTGTTGCCTCTAACTTAATGGATATATTACTAATAGGATATCCTTGGATAGCCATGTGGTTTTGGTCTAGCTTCCATTGTCATCCAGGGTTCTCTCTTTTTACCCATTCAATAAACATGCTAAACTCAAAAACAGCAATTACACAAAATTAACTAACTTTGAATACTGCTTGTAAACGTTACCTCAATGATTTCAGATATTAAAAAAAAAAATTAATTACCTAATTTCCACTAAAATTACAGAGTGAACAAATGACTGAGAAAATGATGTCATGATCAGCCACCATGACCCAAATTTAAAATGTTTACTTTGATTAATCTTTGGTTAAATGAAGCATCAAAACTCTGTAGAAACTTTATCCCAACATGATGCCTTCTGGCTCGCTCTCCTATCTTAACAATAATGAGTATTAATACATTAGTTTAAATGATTTAATACCTTGTTTGACAGTTAGAAGAGGGGCTATTTCATCGAGAGGATGCAGCAGAGAAAATAATGTTGTCAAATTTGAACAGTTCTCAGGAGATAGACCGTGATTATGGGCCACACGTTCAAGTAATAAGCCGAATTTTGTGGCCCATACACTTGAAACCTGAAACAAAACCAACCATTTGATAAGCTGGAACTTAAAAATAAAAAACTTTATTGAAATGAAATGAAAAATAGTTTATTATTCTGGGACTAGGTCCCTTTAGAACAATTATAAGGTAATTTTAATTTTACAACATATAATGGCCAAAAACAGTGTGGCCAGACTTAATTATATTAATAATGTATATTAATAATTTTAGATACAGAGATAAAAAAAAATTAAGGAAGGATTGGTAAATGACGTATGTTAGACAGAATAGATTTCCTGTGATATGCAGCTCAGGTAAAAATTGATTTATCAAATGCAGCAGTTCGGTGAGGTGGAGGATAGATGTCAGATAAACGGGACCTGGTAATACGGGATTGAATTGAGAATTAGACAGGTTTTCTAAGATATAGAAGGGGCACTGAGTACTTATTTCTTGGAATAGAAAGGAAGCTAGGAAATACTGGCACCGGAAGGATGGAGAGAGCCAGTTCAGCTCCACGTAATACTGGGTTATGTGCATATCTCTGGTTATCCCCAAAATAAATCGTACGGTGCCTTTCATGAGACGTTTAAGTTTAGATTCGAGATGACCTGAGAGTCCACCATATAGAAGGCAGCCATAGTCAAAGTGGGGGAAAACAAGAGTTATTGTGAGGGAAAGCAACTAGTTATTGTGGAGATAGTCGGATATGCTTAGTAAGATCCAGCTGTGAGAGGGAAGGATAATCAAATATCACTCTAAAACAGGATAAACCTTCGCTCCAAAATTTAGAAGAGATCTCTCATTCTTAATTGATTAGTCAATCATATTAATCAATTATCAATTTAAAATAAGTCATTTTTTTCACTACATATTTAATAAATATAATGATACAAAATTATTTTACAAATTTTTATTTTTCAAAAAATTCTTAATAAATAAGGACAAAATGTATAGTTGGAAAGAAAGTTTTTATGGTAACTTTCTTTTAAACCTTCAATTGGACATTTAAAATCAAGACAGCGTATGATGAGAATGGTGGAGCTATTGAAGTAAATTAAAACATTTTAATGATAGTTCAATTTTCACTTCTGGGGGTTAAAATTTCTTTAGTAATTGACCTAAAAACCAGGCTGGTAGCCAAAAGTAACAACTCTTTTACAAGTTTTATTTGAAATATACAAATTAGATTATTCAGATCTTATATTACATAGGGGTATTATTTTTCACATCTTATCTTATGCTGGCAAAAGATAAAATCTGAAAAATAATATTCCAGACAAAATTCTATGAAAATGTAATATAAAATAGATAACCACTATAAAGCAGTAAGTAATTTGTAGTGAAATATATTTAGATTAATAGATATACAAGATAGCGAAGATATACTTAAATATCTTAAAATTTAAGATACAAATTTTCATGTTGAGGCTAAAGATAATTTAGTATAACATATTATTATCGAAACATCAAACTTTAACTTATACTAATAATTTTGATTATAAATAACTTACTTTGAACTGAAGTGGAGTGATAAAATCCTGGCCATCTTCTGTAAAAACAGATATTTTTGTTGTATCAACAACACAAAGACTTGGAAGGGGACAATCTAAAAAATATAAAATAATAATAAAAATAAAAATATTCAATAAGCACAATTAGATATAAAGTAAATCCATGAATAACACATGGTTAATTATTTCAAGTGGTCCTGAATGGCAGAAGAATTCTTCTGATCAATTATAAGAATAAATTAATCAATTGTGGTAGAATTGTATTTAGTGAGTAACAAAAGCTTTAATAAACTACATAACAATGACAATATTAATGTAATTTGTGATCAACAACTTTAATTAATCATTCTTATGATCAGTTTTATTTTCATATGAACAATGAACCAATAAAATGTCATATTATTAGCTCAATCCTAAAACAAAAATGTACTTTGACAGTCATTATACTTTTAACGCTAATTGTCCCAAAAATGTATTTTTTAAATGTGGGTATTCTCAGTGATAGTCTTATTTTTCTTTAAAAATTTTATTTTTATGAAACACCAACTTTCAGTGAGATATCAAAATTCATTCACTTCGATTCATCAGGCGGGACTAAACAACTCAAAAATAAAATTTTCTATGGTAGTACTTGTATTATACTATAGCAGAATCTTAATATAACGCTAAAAATGTCGTAAATAACATAAATACCACTTTGTACATAAAACTTTATTCAGAACCACATGATTTGGTCAAAAATGATCCAATCACTAACAATAACATTAATTTAATTTGAAAAACTTCAACTACAGAAATAATCCTATCTGACCTAAGAGACAGAATGTACACTAATATCTACTTAAATATATTGGTGAGTTCTTAACACAATCTAAATCTAATTTAATGATATATTCAATACTTTCTTTACTTTAAGTGTTGTAGAAAAAGAAAACTTTATCATATAACTTTCCTGTAGAGATTATTATTGTTTCATTAAAAGAATCGAATAATGAACTAATAACACAATTAATGGATAACAGATGTAAAGTAACTTACATGTTCTATCTTTCATATAAATAAAGTTTGTCCATAGTGCTTGTTTAATTGGTGTTTCCATAGTGTAACATGCTTCAACAACTCTTGTTGAACCTTTATGATGCCTACCAAAGGCAACACCTCTACCAATAGTGCCTCTGCTAACGATTGCAGTATTGCCGCAAATATACAATTCCTCTTCCACACCATCTTTAAGGCGCATAGTCCACCATTCTTTCTGAAAATTACTTTGTGGTTTAAAAGTACTCAAGTATAGGTAAAAGTAAATAAATGGAAGTATTGCTGGTAAAACTATAGAACAGTTTAATATGATATATTCCATACACTGAATAAGGTCCTGAAGTTGTACATGTTGATATGAACAGATAATAAAACTTCCCCGTTAATGAGATATTTAATCTGAATTCTTCTTACATAATGTACTTTAATTTTTCTAACAGATCATGATCAGGAGAAAAAAACATTTATAAGTGAAAACTATTTTCACTATTAATAGCACGAATGACAACCACAAATTCTTCACGAGATCCTTTAAACATATTTCTGCCTTACTTTAATAGTGTCATATCTGAGAAACTTTTTTATTATTTAAATTTTGTTAAATATACTCCACAGGGCATATCGTAAACCAATGTTAGTTTGTGACAAGCCTTCTACCATTACAATCTACAGGACCATCCCAGCAGAGAAAGTAGCCACAGTATACATTTTTATCTTAGGAGTAAGATTAATTCAAAATAAAATCATAAACTTTTCTTGTCAGATATTCTACAATTAAAGAAAGGCAGCGATATGCTTGGTATGAAATTTTATAACCAAGTATTTGAAATATTAGTTGTTTTTAAACATCTATACAATCTATTCCTTCCTAAATCAGATACAAGATGATACAGCACTGAATATTTTTGTGAATTACACACAACAATCTAACAATAAAAGATAATAGCGATAGATAAATGAACAGTGCTGTTACTTACTTCATCTCCATCACAAATGTAAACCTGGCTAAATCTCTGAGCTAGAAATGAATCATAAGGTAGTTGCTGAGTGTTAGTGGGTAAAACTACATTTCCAGGGTGTTTCTTAATTTGCTGCCTCCCAAAGGGCACAAACTCCTGCTTGAACAAACAGAAATAAATTACAAATTCGTGTCAGATAATGGGTATAAACAAATGCAGGTCATGATGCATAAAGATAGATAGACTTATCAATGGATTCAGATAAATAAAAAATCATAATGAACCTGAGGCTCGGAGGCAGCGATCATGATTTCCCTAGCCTCATCCAGATTTGCGATCAAAGTCTATGTTTAAAATTTAAAAATACTGGATAATGTAAACAAATATTTAAGGTTGGTCGGGCACTAAAACCTGAGGTATAACCGCATACTATCCTTCTTGAATTTTTCAAAATGAGTTTCGCCGCGTTCGTACTATTTGGTTGTAGCAGGTTATTCATCTAACATTATTTACATTTTATTTTCGTGTTGTCTTAAAAATTATTCAAGATAAAATACTTTAAAAATTGCATTATTTAAGTTTGAGGTGAAAAAACTCTTGCATTCTTAACGCACATAGGTGTATTTTTTATCGTATATTTTTCATTGTTTAATTAAGCTCCTAATTATATATTGGAGTTTCTCTATCAAAATTATAACAACAAATCTTTGGATTTGTAGATTAATTTAAATTTAATATCAAAACTGTTCTCAAAGAGAAGTACTTCAAATTCAGTTTAACTATTTTATTTCTATTTCTATTTTAGTTATGAAATCGAAATTAAAACTAAATCAAATTGTAACATAACACGTTTGTTGACAAATATTGTTAAACTCTTTGATAGCAAGAAATTCCATAAAACAATATGAACATATTCCTTGAATGATCTGTAATTTCGTGTAAACAATATAAAGTAAAACATAAATGTCACTTCACTAGTTCTGAAAGTGTTAAAAAAAAACTTCTATCTTTTTTTTTTTTTTTTATTCTATTTGGTTATTGTTTGTTGAAAGGACCTTAAATCAAAGCGTTCAGAAATAAAACATTGTCGCTTACAAAATAAAAACTTTTACAATGTCAAGATGTTTGTTAATTACAATGTTTTATGCCTAAATACGAGTCACTCACTTAATATCAACATCATAGCCATACGAAAACAAAATTCTAAAAGATTCTTTTAACAATTATTAAAATCAACATTAAAAAATCAGTGATGGCAAAAACTTCAATTCACGAAAAATGTAACTTAATATGTATTGAGACCGAACGCCTCAATTATTTGTAAAAACCTAGTACTAAAATTATCTGATTCAATTTTTCCTAAAACTGCGTTTATACCAAAGAGGGACACTGACTAAGAGTGTTTTAAACATTTGGTACAAAAATAAAACAAACTGATTGGAGAGGGGGGTGCGGTCATCAAAGAACAACATAAATAAACAAAAAAATATTTATTTATTTATCCTAATCAGTAATCTAAAGTCAACTATCTACACCTCATTAAAAATAAAACATATTTAAAAATCTTAATTACATGAAGTATTTCAGATTTATCTGAGCATTAGAAAAAATAGGGATGCGTAGTATAAATAGTTACTATAAAATACTTTTGTTCTTTTCAAAATTACTTCAATGAGTAAAGACATATGTTTTATAAGAAAAACGTATATGTTAAGTTATATTTAAAAAAACAAACAAATAATTTGACGATCTTAAATTGATTATTTTTCTTTGATTACGTATTTGATAAACAACCGGGAAGTAGGGGACGTATAAGTAAACACATGGCTCCTCCCACTTAACAAAGAAGTATAAAACAAATTCATCAGTAGGTCAACATCGATATGGAGGTAAGGGAGGGGAGGATCGATCAGCCGAAGCTTTATAACCAGGCACAGTTCGGTCGGCAACCAGTCGCTGCGTGACAGTCGTCAACTTATCACTAGCTCTTGCTTTCAAATTCTAGCGCACTTTATTTTCTCTTTTGAAAAGTGAAAATGGCTTTCATGATGCCCGTTGTTAAGAATGATTACGACATCTACAAATCGGCCAGGACTAGGCGTGCATCTGAATGTTCCAATCCAAGCGGATGTAGAAGTCGAAAAATCTCAGAATGCTCTAAGTCCGAAGGACCTTCCTTATCAACATCACCTGGAAGTGATTACAACGTTGGCTCACCAGCTCACCGGTCAGTGCCGATTTCCATGTCAAGACAGTACTCCAGATCTTCGAGGAACTCCCAGAGCAGCCTCCAGTCGCCCTGTAAAAGCAGTTCCTCGTCACCTCCAAAGTCAGGATCGGCCAATTCGCTCAACAAGTTCCACAATCGACTCGTTGACAGGCTGAAGAGGTCTTTGAAGTGCAAGGATTCTTCAGATGGTGAGTTTATGGTCAGTTTCCCAAATTAGTAGGTACATTTTTCCATTTATTGTATAAATGTTTGCAAAACAAAATTGTGCACCCACTATGCAGCTAATGCTTATAGACTTATTTTTATTTGGTTTATCACCGCCTTATTCGCACATACATAATTATTTTTGCCTAAGCTATATAAATTATTTCAATATTATGTAAGTGGTTAAGTCAGTGAAACAATTTTATGCACAAAAAAATCTGTATTGGTTTGACTTGTTGAAAATCAATTTAGTCACGCTTAATATATAATGTAGTCTCACATGGGCATAGTTACGTGTTTAAATCCTTATCGGTAATCCCATTTCTTTAAATAAGCGTGTTTATTTGTAAATAAAGTCTTCGCATCATTTAGCTGATTGGGAACAAAGGTGCACTAATGGTTTTCATGTTTTGATTTATTAAAAAAAAAAAAAAAAAAGGAAAAATATGCCTACTAAGTATTTTATGCCTTAATTCAACTATTTTTGTTTTGTTATAGTTTTTATTTTGGTGAGACTGTGAAGTGGGTACTGTCATAACTGTCTCCAGCTTATTTTTATTTTACTGTCACTTAAAATTGCTACTTTCCACATGTCACTTCAAGAAGGCCCTCTACTCAAATGATTCACGACATAACTTTACAAATTGGTCTTTTGTTTTTGTTTTTTGTAAATTAAACATTTATGCATGTATTTGTCATGTTCATATTTGTTGATGTTGACGTTCTTATTATTAATTTATTCACATGGTACGTCTGTTTTAACAGTTCTGTCCTGTGTACTGTTATCAGATGCTAATATTTTTCCAACTTTCACAATCTGCAATATTTTAAATCAAAAAACGAGTTCTATAAGTCATACGCGGTTATAATTATTTGTTATTATAAATTAGCTTTTGTTTAAATAGTATTTTAATTGTTCTTGATGGTTAGTTTTATTAGATGAGCTATAATTTATGCTTACCATTTAGCATTGTTTATAGAAGCTGTGTGTTACAACTATTTTTTTAGGTATTGTAATATTTTGGTGTCTTTACAGGAAACTAATTTTTAGTATTTTTTCTCTTCATTATTCATTAAATCATTTTTTATACTTAAATGACCGGTCTAAAATGTTTAGTATTTATTTATTATTTTATTTAATGGTTTCATAGCGTAATCAAATACTTCATGCTTTGAATTTATAAAAGTACTTTTGATGAGATTTAATGTTAAACACTATTTCTAAAATGATTTGTCCAGTGTGGACATCCGTTAACTGTTTCCTTCCCTTTAAATCAGGAAACCGGATGTACAGGAATTAAAGATCTCAGTATGAACATTTTCAAATTTGAAACTAGCCCTTTATAATTTAAGTTCAACTTATAGTCAACAATTCTTGAAATTTGTTTGGGAATTAGTTTCATTTTGTGATGTAGAGATAATAGTACAGGATGCATAAAACCCAGCACAAAAAGTATACATGAATGTACGAATAATTTTAGAAATTAATTTCTATTGCGTTTAACAAAGAAACTAATTTCTTACGATCTTTCAACTGTTACTAGTTAGCTAATTAATTTAATAATGTAACGGATATCTTTTCCTTTTGTTTTTCGGATACTTTTTCTGAATGGTGCACCCCAGCAAATTAGTTATAATGTAACAAATTAAAGAGCGTTAAATGCTGGGTAAATGAGTGAAGTTGTAAGTTTTGCCCAAAAATGAGATATAGTACTTATATAAGTCCAGACTTGACTCGGAAAAACATTTCTGGCGATCTCAAACCTGTTATTAAGCATCTAATTAGTAATCGTTTCAAGTTCGCCAGAAATGATTTTTAGTGTTATTTATGGAATTATATAGTATACCATACCTCTGTTTTTGTCAAAATTAAAAAGAACAAATTGTTTCGGTTACAGCGATTTACGAAATACTGTTAGACTGTATTAATACTTTACGGTACTTGTTGGACGCAGAATTTACTTATATTTGATTTGTTATCCAATAATTTATTTCGCTTGGATGAACCATTCAGGTGTTTTAGGCGAAAACAAAACAACATAATTTGTTACTTTATTAATCAATTAGCTAATTAGTAACAATTTCAGGACCGACAGAAATTCATCTCCTTGTTTAGTGTGGTAGAAAATAATTTTTTAAATTAATTATAGATGCACGTTGTACGGGCTGGGTTTTTGCATTGGGCTCCTGTTCTATGACATTGATGTTGTGTATCTTCTTTTGAGGTTTTGTCTATTATTTTGCTATTTTTAACAGCTCACATCCTGTCTGAAAAAAAGAGTATAGATCGATTCGATCCACCTCTTGACGGACTTATCAGTTGTGTAGCTTTTCTTCAATAGAGTTATTAGGATATTGAGAAAATTTGCTGGTGTTATATGTTTTGACAGTGGCTTTGTGGTCCGCCTTGTTTGGACATGGACGTGTGTTATAAAACAAGTTATGGTTACAGGAAACTCGCGGTGAGACAACTTGGCTGCTGATGGGGAAGAATCACAATGACGGGAGCGAACGGTGTAGCCACCGGCCCGTCCCTCACCTCCTAGCCAGGATCCTGGCAGGCCACCTCTATAGCCTACTATCAGCTTAGAACATACATCAACATCTCTTCATCATCTATTTTTCTTTATTTTATATTTATAATTTTGTTTTGTTGTGAGGAATATATTTTTAAAAAATCAATGGAGTTAAGTTAGAATGAGAGGTGCTGATGTTGAATTTCAATGATATATTTGGACATCAGCAAAACGAACGGCCTTTTATAGCTTTAATTTATTGCTGTATGTTTTATTAGTCAGTTATTAAAAAATATAAACGTCTCAAAGCTGTTGGCTCTTAAAGAGCCAGATAAATAACGAAACTAAAGGCCAAATAGTAGTCTTTTGTTCTAAAATGTTAACTGTGATCAAGTCACATTAAATGAAATGTGTTCCCTGGAAGGTTCCATTTTTAAAATTTAGCAATGAATTTTCTTTTTTGTTAAGGAAAGTTTTAAATCTGTTAGATTATGGTCGATGACCGATGTACATGTCAATTATATCGGTAGTTGTGTTGAAAAAGTTTCATGTCAAGAAATGAATTGATAATCAATTGATGGAGTGAATTTTGTATAAAATCATTCTCCCTTATCTAGTTTTAAGTAAAAAAAAATAAAAAAATATATGTTTCAAGTAAAGCCTACCGAAGGATTTGGTTTATAACTACCTAACAGGAACATTTAATTTATATTTGTTCACTTCACAGTATTCAAATCACAAGTCAATTGAATGAAATAGACTTGCCTATTTATTGGCTGCATCTGTTTAATCTTGCCAAATAAATACAATATTCAGTTTTTTATTTTTAGTTTCATATTTTATTTAAAGACTTATTAGATTTAATTATTTACTTTCAACACCTTGCTTTAGTGATTGAGCGGTAGATATTAGTTATATGTTTGTATTATTTTTAGCCATTGGTATGTATATACCTGTTTTCATTCCTTTATTTTAAGTTTTATTAGACTGCTTTGGTTCTTATGAAGAAAAATTCAATTAGTGGTCACTAAAAGATTTAATTCAAGCAGAGTACATTATTGACTGATATTAAAATATTCAGTATATTTTATGACCATGTATAAAAATAGAGAAACTATATTTATGTTAACGTTTTCTTATTTATTAAAATTTCGGAATAAAAAATACAGTTTTCACTTATAAAGAAAGTTCCGAAAGAAGACCAAATTGTTTGTTTTGATTTTATTTATCTTAAGTTGTTAAATGGAAAGACTAGATTGTTTTATAAGTGATATTGTATGTATTTTGTATTATACATATGTTATTATTACTACGATTATGAAATAGATCTAGTTATGTTAAAAGGAAGACTGTGATAGGTTTATTACGAGAAATTAATTATTTATAATGCGACATTTCTGGCCATGGTTTTGTTTCCTTAAAAACCCGTTATTGATTTGGGTTTATTTGTTCGGTTTTTGTCTTAAATTTAATGCTCAAGTGCCTTTCTCAAAAATAGTTAATTTATCTTTGTTTGTCTCTCGTTTTCAAAAGGGTTTATTTGCCAGCAAAAAATAAGTATACATATGTATTTCGCAGTTGTCATATGCCAAATAAAGGGAGCAAACTGTTACTATTATATAGTATATCAAACAAAATTAAGATAAGAAATTAATAAGACTTCAATTTTACCAAAAATATTACCTGTTATGTTACTACAGCTTTAATCTTTCATTGTACCTCATGTGTACAAATATTTTTTGGATTCTTGGTAAATGATAGAAATACAAGTTCAAAGTTTGGTATGATTTATTTGGCATAAAATTTCAA
>NW_027112142.1:306992-328467 GCF_000696795.3 Halyomorpha halys | reverse complement strand
GAAAAAAAATAAATTAAATTAAAAATAAAATTGAGAGAAAGAAAATATATGTAAGTAATGAAATATGTAACTATAATATTAGAATAAAGAAACAAAATATAAAGTTGAGTTAGACAAAAAAAGTGAATAGAAAACATAACAATAATAACATATACTGAACAGAACTAATAATGTAATTTTAATTTTTAAATTATTAATAAACTAAAATATTCATATTCCTACGCAATATGTAACTTAAAATTTTTATTTCCTTAATTATGTTATTTTTACTTACTTATTCAATTACCTATATATTCATTTTATTTTCCACTTCTTTCTTCACTTTATTTTTATTAATTTCATTGTGTACAATTATTTACTGTATCTCAATCCGTTTATATTTTATTTTTTGTGTTCATTGGTTGTTATCTCGTTCTTTGTTCTTAGCCATGATGAAGGCTAGAAATTCTGGCCGAAACGTTGGCACTATTAAATAAGTTATTTCAACTTATTTGTGTTATATGTTATAGTTATATTATATTCTGACCGCCTCCCCCCCTCGACCATCTTCTCCTAATTTAAATAGAACCATGTTAATCTCAATTTCCAAGTTATGTTAATGTTTCATCCAGTGGAACGGAATATGTTCAAACATTGGAGATAACAATGGTTGGCATCTCAAGCTTAAGCAGAAACCTTAAATTAGATTTGTAGGTAATTTGATTGATTAGGCTACTCGAGCCGCACCTGTGTCTCGTAACGTTCAAACATTCTCGAATCTTCAATATTGTTCCATTTGTCCTCTGTATATTTCTTATAAATACATGAAAATTTCTCAATTTCTTTTGTACCTTCACCTGAGCCGTGGTCTTCCATAGACAGAATTTGGAATTATACTCAGTTCTAGAAAACTGGATAACCTACATATTGATCTAACATACGTTTAGGAATGGAAACTTCATTTAGGGTATTCCTCTCTCTCTCTGAATTAGCTTACTTAATATTTTTTTAATTTTATTTATAGGTATTTCCAACTATTTTTATATAGGAATACGTCAATTAAATTTGATGTAAGATCATAATTGTATGATACAGGCGTGAAGAGGAATTACCCATTGGTAGTTCTGTGTTAATTGAATTTATATGTGTTTATTTTGGTATAATGCAATTTCCAGTTCTTTGGAAGATAGACTTTGTTTATTCGATTGGAACGTTATTGATTATACTTTGTTTTATGCATTTCATTTTTATTTTGTCTCACTATATATCATGTGTATAGCTTATTGAAGTATATAACTAAATTATATTATCATTACTGTCATGTTTAGGGATGTTCAGTAGATCGCTCGCTGTTGTCAAATAAACATTACCTTATCACCACACTAGGTATGAGAGATATACACGGACTCGCGACACCGATGTAAGCAATGAGATAACTCCGATAGGTTATCTTACTCATACACGGCCTGATAATTTCACTAATGAATCACTTATTACGTCGAAAAGTTCCTGATTCAAGAATTTATTATTGTCAATAAGGTCAACTACTTAAGAAAAGGTATATTTTCGAGTTTTGACTTGGATAGCCTATTTCAGTATTCCATGATTTACAAAAAAAAAAAAAAAGAAATATTCGTAACAAAATTTAGTTCATTTCTATTTTGCCGTTCTCTCTGTCTCTCTCTGAAATTCCAACGAAAATGAATCCAAAAGCGATAAAAATACCTTTATTATATATTAGAATTCAAAATTAAGATTTAAATGTTAATTTCAATTAGTTGTGTATTTTGATTGTCGAATTTAAGTCATATTGGTCGCCTTGGACAAGTTTTCATTTGAATTTTATAAAAAAGTATATAGATTAAAACTAATGCGATATATATTCTATTATATAATTATGCGTAACCAAAACTTTTAAATAACCTAAGTCGAAATTATTCTTATTTAAATTTATTCAATATTTCGTAAATTAATGCACAATAATAATTTTTTATTTTTTTTACTTGATAGGTTATTTATAGCTTGTTCATAATATTTTAAAAAAAAACACAAAAATACTATTTAATTTTTAATTTTTTTTTTTACATGTCTAATGAAAACCTGTGTTTTGATAGTCAAGTGCTCACACAATTTTACCGGCAATCGGAAGGTGCAGTTTGCAGATTTGAAAAAAAAATTTCTCATACATTTTCAAGTTTTGCCGCAAAATAGTCTCACAAGATCGTTGGTTTAATTGCAAAAATAAATAAATTCGATTTTAATGCTCTAATGGTATTATTCATAAGAAATTTGATGAATTTATTCTTTTATAGAAACAAAAGCAAAACTAGAATATATATATTTATACTTGTAATGTATAATCATTAACATTTCCCCTGAACTTCATTGTGAAAATTCACATGCATTTGTTTATAAAATATATACATAGTTTACAGTCTTCAAACTAATAATCTTAGGCACCAATCGGTAAAAAAAGATGTGCGTGTGTCTATACATTTATTTATAATTGTATATGTTTATAATTTAAATAATAAATATGTATTGAATACATAAGTTTAATATGCATCTTTAAAAAAAATAACAAAACCTATTTCGGGATGTTGTAATATCAAAAGAAATAATTTAAAATTGAAAGTAGAAAGTTGTAGCTGAAATACTTTAACTCAATCATGTTGTTTTTGGTTTTTCCGAACGTTGTTCCTAAAGAACAAAACATGTGGGGAATTAAATAATTTATTGCGCGTTCAAAGTATGCAAGCTTTAAAAACAAAAGAAAATTTTAATTTAGGGAATATTATCAATGTGATATTTTTTAGAGACAAACAGATGTCTGAAACATACAGAAATTTCATCTTCATATTATTTTTACTTCCCGATTAGCTTTGCTTTGATCATATGATTATTCTCCTAAACAATATTAATAATTAGCAATGAAGAAACGACAAATCGATACTGACGAAAGCAGGGATAAGAAACGGCCAGCAGTAATCAATAGGTGTAGTCCTTTAACCTTCTAAACTGGACCAGACCTTTCCGTCCAGATTTAGATATTTGTGCTTGTATTAAGTAAAAACTATTCTGGTGTTAGTATTAAAAGCTTTTTTTATATTATTAGCATTGTTTTTAAAAAATTAAAAAAAACCCTGTTTGTAACTTCATATTAAGTAAATACCGCATTTATAAGAATATAAATACTCAATATATCGGTTTACCATCGGTTATACATCGGTTTACCAACAAAAAGGAATAAATCTTAATTCTACATTTAAGAACAAAACAAAAAAAACAAGTATCTAAAAAGGTCCCGACGACATAATAGATTTATCGAAACTCTACCATTCTTCTTAAGAACATCTATAATTTTTAGTTGAAATAATAACTGAATTTAAAAAAAAATAGTAATTTTTTTTTAGTCAATATATAGTTGTAATGCGTTGGAAATACATGATAATACAAAAATATATTCTGGTTAAACATTCAAGATCCATTCTATATGCTAAATGAACATAAGTAGCCAATATTTGGAACAAAAAATAATGTATAGATAAGCTGCCCTCACAACTATGCATTTGAGTTACACTCTTTTGTGAAACAAGTTTTGTGTAAATCTAATTTGCTTAGCTATTACCCAAAAGTGTTGTTCGGTCTAGAGATGCAAGGGTTTGAAAACCCCAAAAATATGCGTAATGGGGATGATTTTGTTCTTGTATACAATTATTTAATTTCATATATACTTATTCATATATAATTAAAAATGATTAGTAGTTTTAAACTAAATCAAAGGTTTAGTTTAGTTTAACATAATTTTGCAATTGAAAATTATTTATACTATTTTAAATACCTTATTAAAAAAAAATGAAATGAATGTATTTATTCTGTTTTGCAAGAACAATAAAAAAAAAAAAATAAACACATGCCTATTATTTTTTTTTATCATTAAACATTAATATAAAAGATTTCCAATTAAATATATCAATTTCTTTGATAATTGCAAAAAGTATTTTAATTTGTTTTCCGTAAATAGAATATTCCCCCAAAAATCTATTTGGTGTTCCAAGATGCTCTTTTTATTTCCCGGTGCAAAGTATTTCATTAAATGTAGTTTTCTTCTTTAAAACAACAACGATTCAGCTATAAAGTTGCTGAACACAACTCTGAGTTTACAATATTGATTAAAGTGGATGTGTTGAATGTTTTTGCCTAGAACAGCGGTTCAGAAACATTTTTTTCCACGTCACCCTTCTTGGGCTAGTTCAAAAAGAGAAACAATTTCGGCACCCTTTTTGAAATAAAAAAAAATAAAAATGTTGGTACCAATATCCTTTTAGCGGTTGAAAATGTTTGAAAAGAAAATGCTGGAATACACTGTATATTTGCTTTTTTGCTTTTTTTCTTTTTTTTGTAATATTTTGAGAAAGTGATATTCGCTTCCGGTACCACATGGTGACGCGGCACCCGCTTTGGTAACCACCGGCAATTGACCTTATTATTTTATTTTACCTATATATGGAATATATACTTGATGAATTAATCCTCTAATGAACTTTTAATATTGTTATTTGAACAAAATAAACAGTTTTCATTGTTAATAATTATAAACAATGAATACAAAATGTTAAAAACAAATGTATGAATAACTAAAGGAGAAAAAAAAATAGTTATATCTAATTCGTACGGGAAAAGCCGAAACTTTCCGATTCCATCACGGCTTAGTTATCTTTTGTTAAACTGTGGTATTATTAGCTGGAACAAAATTTATATTTGTTATTCCAACATTGAGAAACCCTAAAATAAGAATTTTTATAGTAACCGAAAAAACAAATTTTTGTTCATAGTGTTCGTGATCACGGTTTATAGTTTTTTCGTAAATCACAAAAATTGCAATAAAATCGATATGGAATTAATAATCTGCACAAAAGTTAAGGACGTTTGTTGGATGCTAAGTAAAATTCTTGTGATGTGCACAACGCACCTGACTTTTTATACCCGATCCAGCATATTCTGAAATACCTGTAATATTATAAATATGTAAACCTGTAATACCTGAAATACTCTATTGGTTATTATCCTTCCTGTAGGTGAGGTGGAGGACGTGGCCGGCCGTTGTCCGGTGATTGATATGGCATCTGCAAATTGCAGCCGGCTGTTTGCATGCCTCGATGGCCTTCGCTGTTTGCTCTCCCTTTTGATTGATTGCTCGTAATTTGCAAATCTTACTTGGAGGCAGGGAGGAGTAAACAGCAAGGGGCTCTTAATTGCTGTTTTCGTTTGGTCCGCAAACTACCTAGAAGGCCGTCGTACCCGTTAGTTTGCAGCGGAACTCTTTACGTCTTCCGAGGTGGCTTCAAATGTTATTCCGAATTCTGGAATCTTATTTTGAATGACTTATTTAAACATTAATAACATATTAAAAACAGGATCTAGTTCATTTGATTTTAACGGCGGAAAATTCCTTACCGTGAATTCTATCTGTATTTGTTTTGTTTACCACATTATCATTTCCTGTCCACCCAATTCCTAACGAATAGTAATTGAATGTTTCGTCTCAGTTGAGATTTGTAAATATATTAATAGATAATTTCATTTTTACTTTTCACTCATACATTTATCTCAAAATATTATTGGATGTTTATAGTATTCATTTAGAATCTGTAAATATGTATATAAAACAATAATGTTACCTATTATTATTATTTAATTTCCATTTCATTATGAATGATTATAACATACCTTATAATTTTAGAGGGTGTATTTTTTTACATTTGATATTTCTGAAATATATATATCAAACTTGTGAATATGTGTATAAACAATCATTGCTCTTTCTAATTAATTCATTTCATTTTTATTGGTTTTTTTTTCATCTTATTTTATTTTATTAGAGATTTGTCACCTATTAGATTTCTTTTTTTTACCTATCTGTTTTATTTATTTTTTGCATTTGAAACAAAAATATTTGATTTTGTGGAAATTTGTAACATTTACGACGTTTTTACTGAGATTTTGCAGGAAATTTATAGATTTTCATTATTTAAATGAAATTAATTCGTAATTAATTAATTTTATTTGAAAAAATTATTATAATATTTACAGTGCCAAATAGAGCAGAACTATTAGATTATTGTTAGTCGGTAACTCATTCAGACCAATCAAATTCTGTTCATATATTTACTTTAAGATTTCCTTTTTTATTTTTTTTTTTATTTAATTTTATTCATTTAGAAATTACATCCAATGTGGCCCGACCAGATGACAACATTTATGGGTCGGTGCCAAAATAACACATAAAAATGATAGATATAAGTGAAATGTAATTATTACAATTTTGAATATTAGGGCGTTGTGGAGGCTATACAATTTTTAAGATAGATATGTACAATATGAATTGATCTCACGTAGTACAACTAATAATTTAATTAACAACTACGAAAATGAAAATAAAGTAAAAAATAAAATAATAATTAAATAAAAAATAATAATAATAAAAATAACTCAAAGGACTTTGGAGTGAATAATAAATTTACAATTACTAAATTAATATAATAATGAGAATAAAATAAAATGATACGGAATATGGTAAAAATAAAGATCTAATAATATCTAAATAAATAATATCTATAACTAAGCACACATACATTACTAATTCTAATCGTAATATAATAATTAATTATGTGTAATTAAGAAAAGAAATTACAATTATATTATTGTTATATAGTTTAATATACAATAATTATTATATATTATATAGTTATATACATTAATATTGTACGAACTTAATTTTAGTACCTATCGTATCGGAATTTCTTTATCATTACAGGATCTCCTAAGTCTGGGTTATCTTCGTCTTAGTGAACCGATCCTTTGAATTTCTGGATTAATGAACATTTTCCGCAATGGAAAAGACCCTATTCAGGGGCCATGCTAAGTATATAACCCGTTGAAATTCTTCTCAGCAGGGATCTTGTTTACTTGATCGCTTCTTTACGTCAGTGAGGAATTAGGGAAAAATATACAAAGTACTGAAGATAGGTTTTAAACAATGGTTGTAAATTACAATTTATTTTTAAGTTTCCGGGTATAATGTACTTACATTTTTTAAACAAGTTTGCATATAATTGTAGTTGTGATGTCTTTGAACTAGGTTAATCTAGAATATGTTGTTTGTTTTTTTACTATATACATAAATATTTATTTCTATATTTTATTGTATTATTGTATACATTATTTGTATTACTATATATATACAAATAGTTGTATACAGAATTATTCAATTAATAAATATATGTATTGATTTCTCACTACCGAATTTCCGTTTCTTGATGACAATAGAAAGAAAATGATAGAGGAGGTTCTATGCAGATAAAAAGAATTTATACCGCCATAAAACGAATATGACACAAGTCGCTGAAGATATAAATTTAAATGATTTTTCAAAGACCTAGTTAATGTGGGACCCAATAATCTTTCAGATGTTTATGTCTGAAGTTTTGTATTCATGCAACAAACGAAAAAAATGTTTTCAGAGTCGAAAATTTTCACTTGTATTTAACGTTGTAGACTTCAAGGAATTCATTTGAGTTCTTACGTGAGTGTTGTCAAATTAGTTTTAGGCCATAATCGGTAGTAATGTTGGTCTGATTTTGATGAAATTTTCATACAATGTGCAAATTGGTACCAAGTTAGTCCCCTATCAATTTTATTAGATTCCATCCTAATTTCATTTACGCATGCCTAAATATATGTAGACGAAAGTTAGAAATTAGTGTTGTCATTTATCATAGTACAAATTACATCAAATTCTATCCATTGCTTCCGCTTTACCATGGACATCGATTTTTCTTGCTACCTACATTTGTTTGGACACGTAGATTTTGTTCTCTTCTTAACATCGAATACATTGAAGAAGAATTAAATATTCCACTTCAAATGACCCTTCCTCCTAAAGCATTATTCAGAGATATACAACATCATTCAGAAGTTACCTTCCCGAATGGTTATGACCTAATTACATCCCATATTCTAAAACATCTTCCTCGAAAGTCTGTTCTATTCCTCATCTACATCTATAATGATGTTGAACAGGCTTTTGATCGAGTCTGGCACCCAGAACTGCTATACAAAATCCATACATTCCTACTTCCTCATTATCCGTTCTTATCTCTCCGACAGATTATTACAAAAAAATCACAACAGCACTTATTCATCCCTATTCTGTCAGTCTGCTGGTGTACCTCAGGGTAGTATCCTTGGTCCTATCCTTTATACAGTTTTCAAAGCTGACATCCTAACCCATCCTAACACTATCCTCACCATGTATGCTGATGACACATGTTTATTGTCAGTGAACAATGATCCTTATATTGTATCCCGAACGCTCCAATCCCACATCACCACCCTTGAAGAATGGTGCCAAAACTGGAGGATTAAAATTAATTCCAATAAATCCCACCAAATCACATTTACCCTTCGTCGTAAATCCATGACGTCTTGCCCTACAGTATCCTTTAATAATACCCCACTTATTCCTGTCGAACAGATGCGTTACTTAGGACGAACGACTGACATGGAATCCTCATACAAGACTGAAAAGACAAGAAACTGCTCGTCGATTCCGACCATTACAACATTTACTAGACAAACGATCTAAATTGCCAATCCATTACAAAAGACTGATCTACATGACTATAATAAGGCCTATCTGGACATACGGAGTTGAGATTTGGGGATCCACTAAACCACCAAATTCCTCCCGAATCTAATCTTTACAGTCCAAAATCCTTCGTAAAATCTTTAATGCTCCCTACTTTGTCCCAAATCATGTCATCAATCAGGACTTCAATGTCCCATATGTTCAATGTCCGATTTGGCCAGAACCAGATACCGTTCCTTCCATGATAAACTTCTCAACCACCCAAATCCACTTGTTTCTAACCTGGCTTCTCCTTCATTTTTCATTTCAGATTCTCCACATGTTTATATCATGTCACTATGTCACCTACAGCAAATTTACTTGTATATATTTTTATTCAGTTGTAAATAACAATAAATAAATTATTTAAAAAAAAAATTCTTAAACCTTGTAATTTAGGTAATTATGTACATAAAAATCAAGTGGAAATGGTGAGGAATAATGCTGTCCTCAGCAATTGGCAAAATATTTGTTGGCACTATTTTTTAATGAATTGATAAATTATTCATATTTGAAACGATTCGCATTAAACTAATAATTTTCATCTAACTTCCTTACAGTTGCTTGATGACGTCATTAGAAATAACATGATGTAGGAATATCTCTGCAGAGACAACAAATCTATAAAGACTTACACATATAGCGATGGAGAAATAAAATTGAACTGTTTTTATAAGGACAAGGTTGATGTGGGACAGAATCTCTTTTGAGATGCTAATGTCGTCTGACAAAAAGATTTACAAAGGGTCTCAGTAACTGCGTATATGCTGGAAATATGGTAATCTGAATTCGTCAGATTACTAAAGCAATATACTACGTCATTTGAATGTAGCTCTAAAAGATTAGCATATCTATCTGCACTCTTGTTAACAACCTTATATCTCCTTCCGTACTACGTTGAGGTTTTGTTAAACAAGTTTGTTTTCTAAAGGAAAAGTCCTTCCCTGACTTTGACCGGGAAAATGATACCGCAATGTAGGTTCTTTAGAGGAGCAATATTTTGGCGAGCAAGCGTTATTGTGTCGCATATCCGATTTGTCACACCGAAAAAGGGGCTTCTACGCCTCAGGAGAGCCTTTCACTGCTAGCGGAATGCAGGGGGGAAAACAACAACAAAATGACCCTCTGAAAAAATTGTAAACAGTTTTCAATCTGTTTTGATCGGAGAGACGCAGGAAGACTATCTCTTTGGAAGTTGAAGTGTTTACTGTTTTCGCTCGCTTAGGCTGGCCCCAAGGTGTACTATGGGAAGGATCTTTACCAGCAATATCTGGATCCTTCTTCGATGTAAACAAAGCCCTCGAAAGTTCGTAAATACGTTGTTCAAGTTACCACAAGAATAGATCCGATCTGGAAGGCATTAGTAAAACATGCTCTTCGTAATGATGATTCTCTCCTCTTCATTCCAATCATACTTAAAGTACATACAATATATTTTCTATTTTTGTTTTATTTTTATGTTAATAAAATAGAACATTGCCATATTCGTAACCGCTAATTTATTAATATTATTATAATGATTAGCTTGCTATGTATGATAAGTTTTTCTTTTCTTGCAACCGCACTATCGTCTATTCAGAAAAGAACATTGATGGAATTATTAAAAATTTTTTGGTTTTGGTTTTGATTTTCAAAATTCGCAACTGCATATTAGATACATGAGTTGTGCTTATGTGCATCAAATCACATTTATTATAACATTTAGGAGAAGCTACACTCATTGACAGAATTTGAATAATACTGGAATATATGGTGTTAGAAGGTTACGGAATCTCCTTTTTGGAGGGTGGTTTTCGGAAGATTATCTAATATTGTTTGTTATAGCGGATATGTAGCGTGCTCAAGGATTTGAGTGACTTTGCACGTTGACGTTGAAGAACAGATATGTATGTTTTACTATCTCTTTAGATATTACATACTCAGGCGATTGTGGATTTATGTATATATTGATTTTTTTTTTTCAAATCATCCTTCAATCTCAGTTGTTATATATATCTTATTTTACAATTTTATTTCTTAGGCATGTGTTAAATACTAGAATGAAATTCCGAAGAATAGATTATTTTGGCGTTCAACATCAATGAACAATATTGAATGACTTTTTTTTTAATACCTAATTGATTCATTTCTAACGAAGAAGTTATCAATGAAACTAATTGGTTCTCAACAGAGTGTTGTTGTTAAGTCATTTGGGGCAATGAAATGTATTACTTGTTTTTTTTTTCCATTCGTGTGTTATAATAGTCCTATGTTTTGAAATGTTTGGATTTTATTAATCAAGTAATTTTCAAACTAACTCTGATTTTTTTAAAGTACTTAGTGCTTTTTTTAGTATTAATAACAAACAATCTATATGCCTGTATTTTTTATATTTTCAAACAATGTATTGTTCTAAAGTATTTTCAAGGTTTATTTCAAAAGGAAATATTGTTTAATGTAGTGGGTATTATAAATATTTCACTTTTGTGTAGTTTAATATAATGTATGATATATAACTATTACCTGCAAAATAAGTGAATTAATCAGTATTCCGAAGCCTATAGAAGATTTCCCTTCCGAATATTTAAACTTTTGATGGAATAATGGAATAATATGATTCAAACATTCTCTAAGTTAATGTCGATATTGATAATCAATGAACTAATTTTAACATAATCATTAATTTTTAAATGAGAATTTTAAACAGTGACAATACAGCTTACGTAAAAGTCTGGAAGAGAGTGGAATGCTATTACGTCTGTCGTAAATATATCAATCGTAATAGAAGAATATAACCAAATCAATTTTCAATTTGGATGAAAGCATTAAAAACCAGTGGATTATAGGAAATTGATATCTTACCTAAAACTTTTATCTGATACTGATAATTCAAACAAAAATTCTTAACCTGATCCTCCTAATTATTTTGATAAACTAAATCTTCTTGTTTTAAGATTTATGGTGTTATTTATCTGAAAAATAAATACAAATAAATCTTTATGACTTCATATTTAAGAAACACATGATGATTTTAATCCTCACTACCGAAGATAGGGAAACTTTGAATTCATGTAGGACAATTAATTAAAATATGTGTGTTTTTTTTCAGAGGTAGGGAAAAGTTCTACAAATAAAAAGTCACAAAACAGTATGAAATTCTTAATCTCTAAAAAACCACCTCTGAATTCTTCTTTACTATCTTGCGGGACCGCTGTCTAGCATTACTTCACGGGGCAGAAGGAGAATGTTCTACTGTTTCGTTCACTGAATCGTCTACTGTGTACCAACCTATCTAACACCATGGTGAGGGGTCACGTTTTCATTTCGTGGGGCCGCCACAGAAATAAAAGTAGACCCCCCAGGCAGGATTCACCGCTCTCTGAGGGTCATATGGGCATATGAATGCACTTCCGGTGTACGATATTGGCTTCCGTCCAGATCGGAACTTTCTACATTAACCAAAGGCTTCCTCTGGTTCTACCAATATTTGGTATAATCCTAGGCAATTCATTAGTCACTCTGGTGCTAACTTTGTGCAAGTGTTCATCAAAACGCAGTCTGGTGTCAATCAACACCCCAGATATCTTATGGATGGGTTGGGTCAGTTATTAACTCCCCGACGGCAAGACTGGTAATCTCACTTACTTTCCTACTGTTTATTAACACTGCCTCAGTTTTATGGTCAGCAAGCTGGAACCCTGCCGCTGAAAGCCATCAACTAAAGGTTCATATTGTAACTCATCTCCTCCAAGAGTTACCAGATTATCCGCAAAGCCGAGTCAAATAGTTTCTTCTCGCAGAGGTAGCCTGAGGACCATGTCATACATAATGTTCTATAGCAATGGCTCTAAAACTAAACCCTGAGGAACGCCACCCGTGATCTTGTCAATTTTTAATCCGGTTTCATCATACCTCAAGCTTAATGTGTATGTGTGTGTCTTAAATTATAACCTTAGGATAGAAAATTTTCACTGGTGTTATAGGTTTTAGATGTCATGGATCAGATTTGGTGTTGGCGGAACTTACGGAATACCTCTAAAATAATATCTTTGAAATGCAATTTCAAATTCTAAAAATCTCTCAATTATTGATTCAAACAATGCCAGTCACATGCACTGTGGAATTATTTTACGTATTTTTGGTGGTCAATCTGTACCCCACTGTAGCTAAACTACCCATTTACACTGTGGTGCCCCTCCCCCCCCCCCTCAAACACTCCTCGACCAATTCTGGATGACAACTAAAGCAGGTGAAGAGTTGAAAGCCACAGCAGGGCTTTGTTTTTTCAAAGTTATATGACAAAACGTAAAGTGTGAGGTCCGTAGGGACACCATAATCCACTCCTATGTGTACTGGACATATTTTGTAGCTAAGTATAAAATCAGCTCCTGCAGTATCAATTAATAATATTTCGCTCCGCGTATTTTTGTAAAAATTAAAATTATGATAAATGAATGGGCATTAAATTCCCGGGCAATACTATATCTACTATATCTATATACTATATATAGCCCTAATGACTGATTCCCAACTGCGCTGTTCCCTAAATAAGGCCCGGGTGTTTTGGGCATGACAGCTCCCGTCAGACGTATATAAAAATCCGTCATTGCTGCCTACGCGAAGGCCGGAGGAACGTCAAACCAGGAGATGACCAATGAAAGAAGTCCTCTGGCTGGCGGGGGACCAGGACTCGAAATAACCTCATTCATCATCAAACCGCCTGGCGCCGAATGTTGACCGCTTCAGTGCCAAACCGCCCAATCCTTCATAACCCCACCTCAATTAGCTCTTTTAAATTCAGGTTGTCAACTTTGATCACAGAAAAGGATGTTGACAGTGTTTAGGTATTTATATTTGATCGTTTATAGTCTATTGATGTAAAAATAAATGTTGAATTCCGTAAGTATTGCTCTATCAAACCAAGGCAAAAAGGCTTAAGTTAAGTTAGGCAAAAAGTTTGTGCAATAAGGCTTAAGTCGACTTAACAAAACCTCTGAAAACCCCAAAATGTTACTTTATTCTTGATCGCATTTTGTATTTTTAATACTTTAATGGATGCTTTTTATAATAAATCGTGTATATTGAATTGTTTTCCAATAAATTTAAGTATAAAAAAAAAATGTAGGGAAACGAACTATTTCATTAAAAAATTTCGGGAAGCGTGCTTCTTCATAAAATCTGAAAAAAAAATTTTTCGATCCCCTCTAAATGTTTTTTTCTGACATTTCCAAAACTGCAACTGAAAACGATACATGTTCTAAATTTTGGAGAGTAACCAAAAAATTTCTAGTGATAGTTAATGAGATTCTAGATTGAAGGTAACTTTAAGAATTTTTTCTGACGTGTAGTGCCTTAAAAAAAAAATCACAACTTTTGAAGATACGTCACTAATTATAATCTTGTGAGGATGTACATTAGTTGGTATAGTACAAACATAAGTTGGTAGACATCTGTCGTTGCAAGGCATTTTTCATATCTTATGGGCTTTGTAACGGGTTACTAACCTTCTAAACTAAATAAAATTATTTTTCATTCGAATCAATCACTGTTGTGACCATTCTCCCTCACACCTTCTTACCGTTCCTTGATAATTTTTGAAAAAGAAGTTCTAAAAAGAAAAAAAAAAGAAATATTGTTCATATGTCTTAAAATACTACTAATAAGAAGTATTAAATTTTCATTTTTTTGTTTTCTATTTTCAATGTTTATTTGCATCTCTATATAAATTTAAAAACTAGCAAATAGAATCTATGAAATGACCTGGGTGGGATCAATACCCAACAGCACCTCCTGTAAGCGTAATATTGATATTAATATTGATAGTCGAAAAAATCATTCAGACTTCTAGAGGCGTTATCTGGCATGTATGTTGTGGTCCTGGCATTTATAGAGTGCTCAGATAGTTTTTCATGTAATCATAGTGGGTCCGTATGTGTTCGTTAACTTAGTATATGGGAGTCATTTTGCAAAACTATATTAGTGACATACCTAGATACTTTTGTTCTTATCCTGAATGTTTTGAAGTTAGCCTCAGCGTAGATTGGTACCCGGTTTTAAAAATTAAATGTTGAAGAATATTTATTTGAGAAGGATAAGCGCCAACATGTTATTACGTACGACGAAGTAATGTAGAATCGTCCACTCCTAATTATGGTATGACAGAGGCCATGACAATATTTCTTTATATAACTTTAGGTAGGTGTAATCCTCCGGTTGTTGCATAACGATATGACAACCCGGCTGACCTATAAAGGAACTGCCGGCAGTCACAGTTAATTCCCGCCAACCAATGCGCCCAGTTACTAAAATAATTCTAAATGGATTAGCAGATCTATTTCTAGTGGAATCCGGCGAGTTGGGCGACTAGCTCCTTGGCTATTTCGGTCTGTTGGGTCTCACTGCCTTTATTCAGCCTCCTAGATCTTAGGGGACTCCGAGGAAGGGTACTTCCGGCTGTTGTTGCTAACCTCCGAACCGCTGCCAATGTTTCGGTCGGTTGATTGCCGAAACGAAGGCTTTTCCGTAGCCGTTTCTGCAATGCGATGACTAATGGTGCTAAGTGCTCGCTTTGGAGACAGGTTAGGTTTGCTGTGCCAGTACTCAGCCACCTGTCTTCGTAGTTGTAGTTAGTCAAATTAAGCAAGGTTCTTCCGTTTGAAATGCATTATAGTATGCTCTGCCAAATGTGATTTAATAATAGGAGTTAAAAGAGAATTGGGACCATATGTATGTTATTGTATCACCAGCCCCAACTAAATTATACACCTTGATTTTTTTCCCCTCTAGAAGTAGTTAATATCAAATATTTGGCACAATCTGTAATAAACATTTCACAAAAATCAAGCATATTTCTTCATAGAATAATATTTACCTCTTACTATATATCATATATAATGATCATAATTTTGATTTCTCAGCTCAATCCTGTACTACCAGTCCCATTTGTCGGACATTTTCCCTCTACCCCATTGAACTCCTGCGTTTGACAAATCCTTTTTTATCCGACCTACCTTTCACGGGAACTCCTTTCCCTCTACCATACGTCATGTATCAACCCTTGCCTTTTTTAAAACACCTTTTGTTTCTCCAAAACTGAACCAATACTAAAACAATATAGATGAAATAAATATTTAACATTATCATTTATTATTTGTAAATATTGTAGCTACTTTTTTGTTTTGTTTTTGCAAATGCAATTAAGTCGTAAGTATATTGCGGTCTCATTGTTTTTACCAGTATGTGGTATAATCTTTTTTTTTAAAAGGCAATCCACGTCGAAGGTGATGTTCGCCTAGTTATCTACAGGTGATTAACCTATTCTAACCATGGTTGGGGTTCAAGTTTTTCATTTTGTGGAACCGCCACTTAACGAAAAAGTCAACGCCCCAAGGCAAGGCCAGATTCGAACCGGCACCGCCCGCAGACCTCAGAATGATAGACTTGCGCCTAACCCCTGAGCAACAGTGCGGCCCTGTTTAACCTTATGATTGTTCTAAAGGGAACTAGTGCCTGAATAATAAACTATTTTTCATATCTGTAGCAGCTTCTGTATCTGTAAATAGCGTTACTATTACAAATCTGAATATAACGGTTCGCTTCTGGGATCAATCAGAAAGTTTTTTATCGGTTTAAGGTTTAAAACGGTGTTCATTGAACCTTTTGACGATAATTTAAGAAATAGACCTTCCTCCAAATTCAGTAGGTCTTATATTTATTAGAAATGTTGGACCATGTATTATTTTTTTATTTTTCACTCGAATATTATAACCTATTTTTGAAATGTTCTGATTCCTCACTATGATTTTCTGTGGGACGAAATCATAACTTCACAAGTTTCTACTTCCCTTTGAAATCTTATCGTTCAGTACATTGTCAAGAAATATCATCGCATTGATTGATTGATAATTAATCGATACCTTGCTCCTTGACTCTATTAAGCATGCCTTGAAACACAGGAACTAATCACAAATATCGATATTCTCCATTTATTGTTTGATAGCAATGTGTTAAAATACAATTTTTCACACATTATTAAACACAGGTTACTCGTTCAACTTTTTTGTTTTTATTCAAGTAACCAATTTTTTAACACTATTTAACATAATTATGTTTAATAACCAAGAAACGAAAGTGTTGATGGCTTTGAGATTCTGTATATTTTTATTTTGTGCCCCTTACTCAATATATGTTTTCTTATTATTATCCAAAGAGCAGTTTATTATCCATATATTTATTGTGGATGTGTTTTAACGAATGATTGTATTCTTTAATATTAATTTTATTTATTTTTCTATGATTTACCTATTTTATTTATTGTTTAACGATTTTTAAATCGCTGATAATTATTATCTCTTAATTAAATAGTTGTTATAATTATTAACGAAGTTATCCCTATTCTCGGCAATTTCTGGAAATACCACCAACCCGGACCTAGTTCAAGGGTGAGGCTAGAAGAAATTCTTTCTCTGATGTTCATACATTTTCTTACGATGCTCGCAGCCCTGAGCTATACTCTTAGCTGCATTGGTTTCAAAATTTGTAATGTTATTTTTATTATTATTATTTTAATTTTTATTAGTTAATAAATTAATACCAATAAAAAAAAAACAAAAATAAAAAAAATTTTGTCTCATTATACATCATTATATACCATTCATGCTTTTTGAATTTTGTTTGTAGTACTGTGAAATGAAATATCGAAAGTATTGTTCGCACGGGTAAATTTCACACGAGCCACGTTACCGCTCGTTGTGAATTGCATTTATGTGTTTCTTTCCATGACAAAACGATTATTAACGTTTCTCTCAGGAAGGAAGCTCTTCCTTGCTAGCGTCAAAGAATGTGAAAGTAAGTTTTAAAGAGTTCAGGTCCGTTGAATATACCAATGGTGTATAAATTAATCGTAGGAACCAGCGTGTATGAGCCACAATTATTTCTTGAAGCGGTCGGGGATCTTTTGCTCCTTTAGGTTTTTGTAGAATATCGGTGCCCAATTTCTGTGTGCCAAATCATGCACCCTATGTGGGCGCATTAACCAAAAAGAGTTTTTCTCTAGACTCTGCCGTCTAAAAGGCTCTTATTGTCCTAGCCTTAACTACCTGAGTGTTGAGGAATTCGTGTAAATATCCACATTTTTTAATTTCAATTTTTCATTAATACGCGGTATTTATATCTTTCTAATTAATTATTGAATTGTGATCTTATTTTCCAGAATCTAAAAAAAATAAAAACATTGAAAATTAAATTAATAATAATATTAATAACATTTACTTCTTGTTACATAGTCAGATCGAGCATTACTAGTTAATCCATTGATTCAGCCATAGACGTTTTATAACTGACATTGAAAAATTAGAATTTAATCCCATAATCTTTTGTATTCAAAACCAGCCGTTCTAATATTCCATATTTCTAAATGAACTTGTTTGTGTGATGTTATTTTTTAAGAGTTTTTTTTAGCCATACTTCTCAGCTTCCGAATCAAATTGGTATACAGTAAGTTCCTTAGAGTTCAGTATTGCCCTCGTATAAATGCTTTTCTAAAGGGGAATTTATGTTTGATCATGCTATTGTATAAGCTTTAAAATACGTATGTATATGATTTTTTTTTCTTCGGCTGTTTTGAACCTTAGAACTTCTGCCGTCTTAACGAGCGTGGGCGTAAACATATATTTACCTTATACATATATTTACCGTAAACATATAGCTGTTTATCACATGACTTATTTACTGTTGTACCTAACTGGCTGTCTTTGTTATATCTCTTCATCAATTTGTTTTTTAATAGTTTTATAAACAAATATTAAAATATGGCACAAATAGTGTGTCTGTTCCCACCATATTTTCGAACAATAATAAATAATTTAAAAAAAAAAAAGATGAATAAGGCAGCGTAAAAATGTTAAAAAAGTAATATTGAAATAAACAAAATGCTTTTTCTTCCAAAAATCTATTTATACGATTGAACTGGTTTTGTTTAAGTTGCAAAATAAAGGAGTTAGACCAAACTGGAGTTTAGTGCTAAATATAATTTTGAGGGATCGCCTCTAAATAAACATTAACTGTTCTTGGTAGACTCGATCTAGTGACGTATCATATTCAAAATATTTGTATTCATATTTATAATTTTTAAGAATATTGTCATTACTACAATGAACTCAAAAATATTGCTTAGTAAAAATAGGAACGAAAATGGTTATATGTTCAAGAAATAAGGGTTGTATATAAAGCAGAAAAGAAAACTCATGATAATCCGTAGACATGAAATCAGTAACTACGTAGTATTAAACTTTTAGGTTATTTGAGCCAGGTTATTTATTTATGATAATGTGACGACATGTTATAATGTACACCGTGTTTTAGAGTTATAAATATAGATACGTCAGCCAACGTTGCACATTGTGTAAAAATCTGTGCATCACGGTTTGGTTTCGGTGATCTCTTGCACAGAGGAAGTAAACATTGTTTCATAAGTTCCTATTCCAATGTTTCATTTCCGCATCAGTGCTGCTTCCGTTTAGAATATCTTCACTGCGCAGTTTATTGGCTCTTATTCAATTTTTTAGTTGTATTTCTTCTGAAATTTCCTTGAAGGCACATGGTTTCATTGTATTGCTTGAGTATAAGAATTGTTTATTTAATTCAGCAATTATTTCATATTAATTAAACAATTTAATTGTGATAAAAATTATTTATACTGTGTAATTTATTAATCTGTAATTAAGATGGGGTGGGTTAACTATGTTTCCTAAGCCGAATGTCAAGATATATTTCATTTAATCTCTTGCTTGGTACCTCGACTGAACAAAACCTATAATAATTGAATAAAACCCAGTTTCGAGATTGAAGATAAGGCTATAAAACAAGTAAAAAGATTGTTGAATTAAAACATGGTGGTTACAAATACTGTTGGTCTTTTCCATGCTTTCTCTCACAACTACTTAAACGAAATAATAATAACAATACGATAGGGAACCAGTCCATAAACTGTGTTTATAACATGAAGCATTTTGGCCGGACAATTTTGAGCTGTAGGAAAGCATCCTTAGAACACCATTTTAGAAAAAGAAAACAACCTGGTAATAGCTCGTTCATCGAGCCACCACTTGTCCTCGAGAGACCCCATCAGATCTGGAGTACTCTTGGCTAGCACCAAGTCCTTATATTCAAGGACGTAGCTTGGTGGTGGTGGTATCAGATTTAAGGCACTGGTACTTCGAAACGATTTAGTGTCGGTGCTTTTCAGGTAATAATATAATAGTAATATTGTTAAGTTATGACTGGAATTATGGACTAAGTTGTGTTTTCAATTTTTCTTTTGTATGGGTCATTAATTTGATTTTTCCACTAAACAAAAACGCCTACCTTGTATAAATTGGATTCCTCATCATTTATACGGTGCAGGTTCTTAATTATCTATATTTCAGGTTTAATTTTTTTCCGTTTGAGAATTTATTACAATTTATTTATTGTTATTTACAACTGTATAAAAATATATACAACAAGTAAATTTGCTGTTAGTGATAAAATGATATGATACAAAAATATGGAGAATCTATCGATTGATATAACTCCCATAACATTTCTAGAGGAGATCTCGAGACCATTATGTTTTCAGACGCCTAGGAGGATTATTAGGTGATGAAGGAGAAGCCAGGTTAAAAACAAAGTGGGTTTGGGTGGTTATCATAGAGGGATTGGTATCAGGTTCTGGCCATTTTGGCAACATATGGAAGATTGAGGTCCTGATGGATGAAGTTTGAGAATGAAGCCTATGTGAGGTATCATTTGTCATTTTTTTTTTTTTTATTTTAACCCTCTATCTGATCATTTTTCCTATTGGAGGCCCTCTATTGGGTACCTATAAAGCTCCAGAATGGGAATGGCAGGGTTCATTTCTTAGGGGTACCGCAAAATAAATTATAATTTGCCCAGGTGGGATTGGAAACCTCACCTTCAGAACCAAGCACTCTGGAGCCCACGTCCCAGCTCGCTCAGCTATTAGGTCCTGGACTGATAACGGTAATATGTTATACTAGACCTAGTCGATGCTAATTTGTAAGTCGTTTTACAATATAAAACTCATGTTTAAGCGAAAGTGGTGAACGGTATCTAATAATATTTATTCGACCAAAAAAAATTACTAGATCATTTTTACTCTAAATTTTGGTCCAAAATGATGTAAATTATTACTTTAACACCGACTTTTAAGAAGATAGTTGGGGATACAGTCAGAGAATATCAAATAAATTAAAAAACTTATTTATTAGTGGCAATGTTTCGGCCAGGATTTCTGGCCTTCATTTGTACTAAGAACAGAAAACAAGATAACTACAAAATGACGTAAATTATTATAATTGATTTTTAAAATTATTACTTTAACCCCCATGTTTAATTTCCACAGCTAAAATTAAAAGCCTGATGGTTGCTTATGACTTCACCTTTCGCTAACTTAAATTCTTTGTAATTTATTTGGTTTAACGATATTCTAGTTATTAGATTTTTCCCTATCTTCGTTCTCCTCCAATCCTGATTCTAAATGCAAGCTTTTTTTACTGTTAAAGAATTTAATTCCCTTATTAAATTTTATGTTCCATATTCTTTTTCATTTTTGTTAATTGAATTCAAAGTTAAGGTTTCTAAATTATCATAATTACTATTTAAAACTTTTGAAATCTTATATTAAATTTTCATGGTAAGAGAGGTGTAGTAATTGATAGGAATCGACATAACATTTTATTTTTATAGATTTTAATAATTTGACCGTTCTCCGTTCCACATATTTTCCTGACCCATGGAAACTATCTATAATCAAAATGATCCCCAAAC
>NW_027112142.1:289251-305867 GCF_000696795.3 Halyomorpha halys | reverse complement strand
ATCATATCATTATGTCATTATGATCAAATTTACTGGTTGTATTTTTTTATACAGTTGTAAATATCAACAAATAAATAAAAAAATAAAATAAAAAAAATAATTTGACCTAAATATTCAACTTCATTACTGGACAGAACGGATATAAACCTCAGTATCTTCTTGCTTATTTTATATAAAAATAGAGGATCAGGAAATAAAAAGTACATATTGGAAAAGTGTATCATAGTTTTCAGTGTATTTGTAACAACGGAATAACAATTTAGGTCTAATTTTTCCATATTTCTTTTCTCCAGGCTGTGAGTAATACAAAATTTACTTATAGGTACATTCTTTCTAAAATGCTATTTATTATAATTATCATTGAATAAGGTTATTATTTGAATCTAAACTCAAGATATTTGTATGGTAATGTTTCTAGTTCGGCTAATGCCGATATGACTTGGGGGCAGGTGTTTCTTCGAAGTCTTGGTTGGAGTATTGTAAGGATCAATACTGGCTCCTTTACTCTACATTGTTTATTATATGACGGTTACATTGTTGTTTTTTTGTTTTTTTTTTTATTATTTATTTATTGTAATTTACAACTGTACAAAATAATACAACAGGTAAATATGTAGTATGTTTCATATACACTTGAAAATCTTGGGAAGGAACCACCCATTGGTGGTACTTCAAACATTAATTTAAACTAGAAGGTCCCGTGGCCATCTTCTTTTCAGACGCCTCGGAGGATTATCAGGGATTGTTAAGGATGAAAGATTAAGAATTAATGGGTTACATTGTTGTATATGATTAATTTAATAATTAACGACAACACTCCCTGATCATAAAAATCACCAAATTTGCACAAATTTTATTTATTTTGGAAAGTAGAATAACAACATAATTAAATAATCAAAGTAATAGGTACATTTTTATTTTTGTTTTATCTGGGAAATAAAAACCGCAAATTATTCCATTTTATTAATGAAAAATATTTCGTCACACTATCACCAGAAGACGATTTTATCTTTTCGGAGTATAACAACTCCATTAGTTTCTGTATGAATTGGATTTTTCTCGATCTCTGAGTTTTTTTATCATGGTAGCGTGACAGTTTGATGAGCACGAATCCATTCTTAGCCAATTCCCTGAATGACACTATCAAGCTTGACGTATGTACGTTTATTTCCTCATTTAACAAGAATATCTATATATAAAATTAGCAATAAATTGTTAAAAACAGATCTATTGGGATACTAAAAACGCATAGAGTTTATTTTCTTGTTACGTTGAGGGTGTATATGAAAATTAAATAAACGTTATCAGAAGAACGTGGTATCTGAGAGCGTTTGGGTGAGAACGATACGGATTCGATTTCCACCCGGATCAATCATTAATTATTTTATGGAGGCACCGACAAATGGACCATGGCACTGCCACTGTGGGAATGCATAGGTCCTTAGTAGTGGACTTGAACCATAAAATAACAATAAATAAAGTAATCACATATTATCAGGAGATAAGAGTAACAGTAGTTCCGCCTGGAAAACAATTTACATCTCCTGGAAAAGTTCCAAGTTTTTCTTGGTGTCTTGGGACGGAACTACGTTAAGATTTAGAATGAAAAGTTGGTTTTTCTTTGTTGACAGGGCATAAGATATGAGTTACTGAATGAAAACCTGGGATGTTTGGAAATTAGGAATGGCGTACATTGTTATGTTTATAAATAGAGATATAGGAATTAAATTAGAAATATTTTGTGAATAACTGCAGATGGATATGGAATAAATTAAAAATACATAATAGATTAATGGATTAATAACTTAAACATCTTCAAAGTTACAATTTTGTGGCGGTCCGAAAATAATTCGATGGTACGTTTTACTCATAGTTATTTTCAAAGAGACTCGAGAAAAAAAATCTTTACCATCTTAAGGTCTATAACATATCCATAAAATTTTATTCACACCTCTAATATAACCAATTACTTATATTACATAATTTGCATGATCAGGTATGAGAGTGACACAGTATCCTAGGGTGCAGTATTTCACCAAGTTACTCAAACGTAAGATTTCCATTTAAGGATTAAGTATTCTTAGAATTTCCTTGAATTTCTCCTTTATCAATTTTCGGCATATTCGGAAATTATCTTATTTTGCCGAATTGTTGATAAAACGATACATCATCATCATCACTAAGCTGCGATAAGAAAGCTGTTATCATCGTTTCTGTATTTTTCCACAGTTAATGGATGTCAACATGGAGCATCAGTTTAAGTTTTATGAAATTTCATATCTTGAATAAGTTCCATAAATTATTTTAATTTAAAAAAAGTTATATCTATATTAAAGAGAAAACTGTGTATACCTAGTTTTCTCTATAATATTTGAACTATGTATACCTAACTATGTGATTATATTTATTTTTATCTTTTGAATATACAAATGTACCCCGAAAATTGCAAATGGTATATGAAGAATTTGAAATGGAATTGATTAAAAAAAAAAAGTCTTAGTTTACGAAAGCAAATAAAAAAAAATGAAAAATAGAAATGCCTTAGAATATAAAAGCAGGAAAAAATGAAAAACAGAAGGGTCTTAGTATACAAAAGAAAAGATGAAAATTTTAAATAGAAAAGTCTTAGTGTATAAAAGAAAAATAGAAAAATCTTTATATACCTACAAAAGAAAAAAATTAATGAAAAATAGAAAAGTATTAGTGTATAAAAGAAAAGAATAAAAGCACTCACTATTGTACACCTATAAAAATAAAATAAATAATAAGTTTTTAAAACATTTCATTGGGTAGAAATTATAGGGTCCTTATTTTAGGGCTATTAATAAAGAATATAAAAACATTATTACTTGTTTTTATAGCCTGACTGCGAAAAATTGAGTAATCTTATGAAGTTCTGTCTCTCGTCGTAAAAGGATGATATATGTTTGTATAAATATTTTCCTTTCTATTGTATGAAAGCTGCGAATAGTATGAAAGGTTCTGAGTTCTATTGTACACATATGTTTTCATACCAAGTGTATGTATTATATTTGTTTCAATGTCAACAAAATGCGTGACAAAAAGTATGATAGATCTCTTAAAAAACATCAAGTGTAATAAAAGAGATTGATTTCATCAATTCTCACTACCCCTTCCCTTATAAAAAAAAAATATTAAAGCTGAGCACATTAAAATGCTAAATCATCAGATTCATTCAATGTATGTATGTATTTTTATTAATAATTAAAAAGTTGTTAAGCTTTTAATTCTGTCTATATTTAGCTGAGAGCGGGTTTAGGATGACTCAATATGATTTCTTTTTTATATTTATTTTAAAATAAAAAAAATCTTTAAAACTGAATTTCGAAAATTGTGTATTTATTATAAAAGTTTTGTTGAATCCCTCACATTTATTTTATTCCAATTTGTAACTTCATCAATCTTTCCTTCTTCTGCACATTGGACTCTGCAATTTATTTTTTATGTATTAAAGTGGAGGTATTTTGTTATAATCAACCAATACCTCTTTATTCCTGCATATTCCTCAATTGGTTTGTAGAGCAAGTAAAACTTATTTTCTTAAAATATTAAACAAATTTGGTATCGAACACTAAAAGTACAGGAAGACATCCTATCCCTATAGTCCGTTAAGGAAACAGTTGGTTCAGTTCTTATTGTTTCCGGACTATAACCCGAGTTGATCATACGTTTGTCCACTAAAGCTCACTCACTGAACCACTATCGCTTCACTTAAAGTTTATTTATTTATTTTTATTAGAATATTTAAACTTAAAGAATCTAAAATACTTCTGATCCATTTCAATCTTCCTAAAGTCTAAGGTGCTTCAGGTTTATGTCGGGTTTCGCTGAACTCCAGGCCTTAAAGCAATGAAACTTTAATTTCCGCCCTCGAATCGTATCTCCTTACTGCCATAGCGATGTACACAGATTACTTATTTAACAACCTACTAACGAGGTGATATTTGTCAAAAGTAACTTGTAATTAGTTCAATTTTATTATAATAGTTAATGACTGATTTTTTATTTGTTGCTATTATAGTACACTTTGTTATACACAAATCCGTAGAGTTTTACCAATTTTAGAGATATTATATCCTTTAGTGAATCAGTTTAATTTTGTATATTTTTTTTAATGGATTTTGGTTGATTTTAAAGGTTTAGGAAAAGTACGTAATATTTTTCTTTTTAGGTTAAAGCAGCCAAAATCAAAATGTAATTTGATATATTATCATTTTGAAATTAAATAAGTAGGTAGTTGTTTGGTGTTTTTCAATTCTGCGTACTTTTTATCGTGTATAAAATTAATGAAACAGAAAGCTCAAAGTCAAGTTTAATTAAGAAAATAAAGTAACATTGTCTGGTAAATTATTAATATATAATCATTATAATTACTACTTATATTAATTATTATTATAGAGTAAATAAAATCTTCTGGTAAATTATCATTTCAAAGTTTCCGAAGATGGCCTCGTGACCTTATATTGTAAACTGTTTTTAGAGTTCTACTACTGGGTAGTTTCTCTACATCCTGTATCATATCATTATGTCATTATGATCAAATTTACTTGTTGTATTTTTTATATATTTGTAAATATCAATAAATAAATTTAAAAAAAAAGTTTCTGTATAGATGGATTGTAATAATTTTGTTACTGATTTAACGAGTATTTCTCGCCTGTAATGTAATGAACTTTTATACTATATCCTCTATGAGCACTAGGTCATGGTACGTTGGGTCTCAAAGCTACGTGACGTTTTGTTTGAAAAGTGAGAACGTAAAACGATCACTTTGTAATCGATTTTCTTCCTAAAATAGATTAATCGATTCCGGCTGAAATGTACTCATATTCCTACTCTGTACAGAGTTCAAACCCTAGATGTGACGCGGTCGATTATGTTAGCCTAGACCATTAAAATGATAAGAAAGTGTTAGTTTCATGAACCAACTCTCGAGGTTGACTGGATAGTTATTTACGGGTGAGCTCCATTTGACGATCTAGCTAGACGATCTTGATGTGCTAATTTGATTATTATTAATTAGAATTTTACAATTAAGTAATTGCAATATTTTTTGAGATGGAATGCTAATTAACAAACATTTATTGTTTAGCCATTAATTTATTTTAATAGATTCTGCTGAGATATGACATCTTTGAAAATTGCAGGATATCTTTTTAACGAATTCCGGCTAAATATTATAGATTTGTGTTGAGAAAGTACTGTTTAAATTAATTTCTAGCTTTGATTCCTAAAAAGAGATCTTAGAGGTAGGCTGGATATCATACTGTTTTGCGGTCAATGATTTATGTCTTAATCAATTAAGCTTCTAACCTTGACTGCGAGTTTGAAAGTGCTAGAGGTGGTTAAGCTGCTGTTTAGTAGTCTTTTATTTTCGCATATTTTTTTTTTTTTTGCATCATGGCTAAAGTCCTTCTTTGAGGACTTATGCAGCTCTAGAATTAAATTCTCAAAATTAAGTTTAATGTAATAAAATACATAAATATAAATAAAAACTTATTACCTTAACTCCTTAATAAGATAAATTCTGTTTCTGGTTTACAACTGTAAAAATTGAATCGATTTATTTAGATGGTGTCGATAGTGTGTCCTTGTGGCCCCATCAATTGATTGAAGTAGTGTGTTACCCGGCGGTTATCAGACATGGTTGATTGACGAGATTCAATAAGGAAAAGCGCACTTCGAACCTCGGTGTGTCAATGTTATCTAAACATTATTAAACGATAAAATAATTTTTATTGATGTTTACTAACAAAGAGGCACTATAAACTGATATTTATCAATAAGGAATGATTAAACTGAGTGGGGTAGTGGGAAGGAATCTATTAGTTATAAATAAACGTTTTTCTTCCTTACAACTGGATGTAGGCATGCTTCGTAATCTTCTAGGTAATAAAACGAGAATCAATTGGATTTTATGATGTATCCTTGAAGGGACAAATTTGTGTTTTGACATTATCTATTAAACCGTTAATTTAATTTTGATGATATTTTCAATGATTTGGCAGGTTTATTCCATCTTGATTTTTATCAGATTTTCTAGTACTTTGCAGACATATCAGTTTATTACCCATGTTTGGAAAATTACTGGAATCAGTTATAAAAAAAAACTTAATTCTTTTTTTCAGAGCATCAGAATTATTCCTGATTTCCAATTCGGTTTTCAATATAGTCATTCCACTTCTCACCAACTGGCAAGACTATCGGAATTTATAATTAACTGTTTCGAAAAGAAGAGGAGCACCTTCGCGGCGTTCTTAAATTTGCAACAAGCGTTCAATAAGGTCTGGCATCGAAGTCTCCTATATAAATTAAAGAAAGTAGACACTTCGTAATACCTATACAATATTCTATCTAACATATATCATTCCTCAAAGGTAGACATTTTCTGTCAGGATAAATTACAAAAATTCTACCCTTAGACAAATCCATGCCGGTATTCCTCAAGGTTCAGTCCTTTCTTCCATTCTGTTCAACCTCTACCTTCATGAAATCATCCAGTCCACACACACACATCTCCATAACTTTGTGATATTCTCCATATTCTCAGTATTCTCTCAACATGATGACATCTCTAGAAACACTTTGCAAATTCACCTTAATCAACTAGAATAATATTTCACTAAATGGATGATTAGTCTGAACATTGAAAAATTTAATTCGAAAGTTTTCACTTTTCGACTCCCACCAGACCCACCGGAACTAATCCTCAATGGTAAAAATATGAAATGGAATCCTGCCAGTGAAACAGTAAGATACCTAGGAATTCACCCAGATCGCCGCCTTACCTGGAACCACCACTTTAACATCAAACTAGCACAAACCTACGTAAGATTAGCAATGGTATATCCTATCCTAAATAGAAAGTCCAAATTAAAACCAGAAACAACTGTTCTTATATTTAAAACAATTCTCAGGCCATTGCTGATGTACGGCTGTGAGGTCTGGGGAGCGGCATCCTTAAGGAAAATAATACAATATTTACAAAACAAAGTCCTACGAATCGCAGTGGGTGCTCCTTGGTTCATAAGAAATAACCAATTGCATCGGGAATTACGAATGAAGTCAATAGGGGAGTACATCAAAAAAAGGTTCATGAAGTTCCACTCCCAGTTATCAACAGTTAAAGGAGCAGTGACCTACAACGTAATAAACCCAACCTCGACCCGAAGACTGAAGCTCTGCGGGACATTCTGTTATAAATTCTATATTTATTAATTCTATTATTCACAATACTTCTATTTTACTCAGTTTTATTATCTATTTTTTTTTCTCTTCTCTCGTCTTTTTATTCAAATTAACTTTTTTTTTTTTTACTATTAGAGGGCAATTGTTTGTTTTGTTAGGTCTAAAAATGTCATTATTCTGTGTTATTAATTTTACTTTTCTCTTTAATTAAGAAGTATTATTTTTATCTATTTATTTTCCTTTAATAATATTAATTGTATATAGTTAGGGGTGTCATTTGTACGAGACTATACCCCCTCATAATCAACTGTTAAAAAAAAATTATATAAAATGTAACGGTTATCTCAACCGTGTAAGGCTCACCAGGCCGATCTGGCATTAAATAAATAAATAAAAAAAAATTCTAGTACTTTCGCTTATGTACGTTTAAGCGCATATGTGGTTAATTGATAATAATATTAATATGTATAATAATAATAATTAGTATAATAATATTTAGTCTGGTGCATGATTCATAAACGGTTCTTCCTGTAGAATTTATTCTCAAACGAAACAATCAAATTTAACAGTAAAATTGTTTTAAAAAATGTGATACTATTACAAGAATATTATTCCACTCATATTTTAATTATAAGTCACTGAAGTTTTAAAAAAGATTACCATTAAAAAAATATATTAATAATGAAAAAAAAAATTTAATCACAGTGTATTGCAATCAAGATCAACCTTTTTTATGCTTTAGAGTATTCATAATTTTATGCTACTAAGACTGGGGTTTACATTTTTTACCACAGGTTATATTGTTAAAGAAATTACAGGTAGTTTCATTAGGTTTATATCTAAATTTTAACACTGGATATTGTAAGATAATCATTGTTCACATTATGCTAAAAAAAATTAGTATCCAGAAAAAGAATAATTAAAAACAAAAAGGAATAAAAATAACTATAGAAATAGTGATGAAGCTATCCTGCGCTATATATATTATATAACTGAACTTTTCAGCCGTGTTTTAAGTCATACCGATAAATTTAGTTGATTTAGCTGATTATTCAAGAAGATTTAATTATTCCTAAAAAATAGAAACATTAATTAACAAGGGAGTTATTACATAAAATATTGACCGACCTTCAACGGGTTTTACGCTCCAAATGCTCGAGTTCCGTTCTCTTTTAATGATTCATTAAATAACGAGGAAAGTCTTCTTAGTTTTGATTAATTCCTTAATAATTATTTAGTCTCTATTATTAATTTATATTGTATAAATTTTATAGAACAGTAAAGGAATCCGTTTAAAGTTTACGAATACCTCTATTTTTTTCATAGAAAATTTGTTTTATTTTGGAATAACTATTTTATTAGGTATAGTTGAATTGACAGACACAACTAGTGGTGAAGTGGAGCGTAACTTATCCCATTTTTAAAAAATGTATTTATTCAATCAAAAATTAACACAAGTTATTAACTTTGTAATGTGTCTTATTTCATTTAACTTACTATAGTTAGTTGTTTCCTTAGCAGAATGTTTTTATGAAATATTATTGACTAGGGAGCTTGTGCCTCAGTGGTAAGGTCCTGTGGTACTAACTCCAAGGACTCGGGTTCGAATCCGTCTGTGAGTTCGGGAGTCCTTCGGGGTCCACCCAGCTTCATGAAGTCGGTAAAATTATAGAAGTCGAACGTGATTCTGACTAAATCACCTTGCTCAACAGTTGGTCCAGTAGCAGTACTTTACAAAGTACTGCACCCCTTACTCTGCATTTGTTGTAGTGGTAGAGATTTACTTTTTTTTAATTATTGACAAATTAAAAATAAAATTATTGACTCACTTTTTAAATTGTCATTATTTTATCTATTTAAATAATTACGGAAATTTCCATCAAAAGATAACGTATCCACTCTCAAAAAGAATTTTTTTTTGAAAAATAAAAATTGTACAACTTGAAAATTTAAATTTTCTTCTGACAAATACATGTTATAAATCTTCAATTTTCTTCATTCATAAAAATTTAACTCATCTAAATGAGGTGCATTTTAAAATAATAACTTGTTATAAAATTCATAACTTGTAAGTATAAAATAAATAATATATTTGACTTTTAATAGAAAAAAAAATGGTAGTAATTAACATAATGGAGAAAAAACTTCTGTTAGTTTATATACATAAACAGGAACAACAGATAAATAAATTTAACATTTAGATTATATTAAATATTTGTAAATTTCAACATGGCACAGTTTTTGAAAATTTTTATAAATTAATTTTTAAATAGTTATAGTAGAAATTGGCCATTATTCCAAACAATAAGTGTTATCTTGAAGGACCATATATCTATTTCTGGGAGCTACCGGGAATCGGAAACAGGATTAAGTACTAATTCATTTTTCTGAGTATGGATTTCTAATTTATTCAGAACAAATTACTTTTTGAGTAAAAGCTTGGAGTTTTTCGTAGATCTATATGTTAGGTACTAAAATAACCTTAATTGTCTTACGAAACATTTGTGTTTTATAAAAAATGGAGTTAAGATTGTTCTAAGCAAATTATGGAGAAGGGAAGACGAAGTAGAGCGTCTTCCGTCTTGTAAACCATTACTGCGGTATATTTGTCCAGATTTTTAAGAGCTCAGTAGAGTGAATTTTATTCCGTCGGGGGAATGATTTTATCCGGTATGCAGAGGTGTCCGTTAATAAAGGATTAATATAAAAAAAAGAAAGAGAATTGGTTGAATTTCGAAGATCATCCTGGAGTAAACTGGTATTAATGACTAATATGAATATGAATAGTATAGAGTCGCTTCTACCCAAGCGGTTTAAAGCGCTAACTTAAACTGGCTTACGACTGTAGTAGTTGACTTTTATTTCTGTGGCAGTCCCGCGAAATGAAAACTTGACTTATATATATGTAAACATAGTATATTCATGACATAATGCCTTAAATTTTACATATACTGGATGTACATGATATATTGATATGATGTAGACAAGCACTGAATGCTCGTTAAACATTTACTAAATATCTTTTAGTGCCATCAATTCTTGTCTGTTCCAGAATCGTGAATTTATACATTCATATTTCATGACTTATGTCCTTGATATAGGGATGAAGAGTTCTGATGGGGGAATAAAATTGATTTCACAATGAATGTGTTAAAGTAGATAAACATTGTACCTTGTTGATCGGGACCTTAATAAAAATAAATTGTCTGTTAAAGTGGATTTCTGTTGATAAAGGTAATCCTGTTTTTCCAGAAAGGCAGTTTCAAACATTTATACATTCTTCGAGGAATAAAAACTAATTTTTTTGGTTTATATTTGTCGTGAAACAGTAAATACAATAATTGTCTTAATTTTTATGCCTTAAAATGTAATAATATTTAAATGATCTAATAATATTTTTAAGGTACAATATTACAAGGTTGTTGACCTATGATAAATATAGTAAATTGTATTTTTTTAAGTTAGTAATGTATTGTGCTCTTACAAAGCAGCAGAGAATTATTAGGAGTTAGGTGACTGTGGATTATTGTGATTGTATTTTGATACAAAGTGTTGAGGATTTCTCGAAATATTTTGTGAGAGTGTTAACATTCCATAAGAATCGCAAACGTGTCTTATCTCCAAAGAATATAGATAGTAGTTTTTAGATTACGGAGACCAGTGGAACATTATTATATCAGATTAAATAATGGATTCACAGTGGTCAGATTGGTCGATTTAGATTGAAACATTAATTTTTTTTTAACTCAGCCCAACGAACATTTTACGCTGATCAAACAAATTTCAATAAAAATTGGTTAAAAAATGTATATACCTATAGAAAAAATTATATAAAAACCTCGTTTTGGCCCATCTCTTAAAATAAAAAAATAAATTCTTCAGCATTTAGACATGGTTGTAAATAATAAATAAAAACCTATGGAATAAAACATTTTGTCGATTACTGATGTGTAAGACATCAATATATCACATCAGAAATAAAAATCTTAGATACTTAAAAAAGAATAAATAAAAAATAAAAATATTTCCTTGCTTTAGGTATTTTTTTTTCGATTATAACTTTTAGTTCTAGGAGACAACTACAATATATCATGTATTCTAGGTTTTTTTTTTTTTTTTTTTTAAATAATGAACTAACGATTAACCTGGAATCCTCACACCAGACTGAAAAGACAGGAAACTGCACGTCGACAAACGGTCTAAACTTCCAACACATTACAAAAGACTGATCTACATGACTGTAATAAGGTCAATATGGAGTTGAACTTTTGGGGCTCCACTAAACCTTCGAATTCCTCTCGTATTCAATCCTTACAATCCAAAATCCTTCGTAAAATCCTCCATGCCTTACTTTGTCACAAATAAAATCATACATAAAAAGCTTAATGTTCTCTATGTAACCGATCTAGCCCGAACCAGATATCACTCTTTCCATTATAAACTCTCTAACCACTTAAATCCCCTAGTTTCTAATCTTGTATCCTCTTCCATTCCTGACAATCCTCCGAGGCGCCTGAGCAGAAGATGGTCACGAGACCAGCTAATGTAAAATGTCATTAGAGTGCTTCCAATGGGTAGTTTCTCTACACGCCTGTAACACTCCAATTTAACTTAGATCAGATTTACTAAATGTATTATACTGTACAGTTGTAAATAGCAATAAATAAATATTTAAAAAAAAATAATGAACTGTATTTTAACTTTTTTCGTAATTCAAATTTTTTTCAATTTTATCTTGACTCGAAAGTAGAAAATAAATCCATAAATTTGATTTGAAAATTCTTATCAAATCATGAAATAGGATAAACATATCATTAAGCAGTGCTGGTTGATACTTATATAATTTAAGCTCTTATAATTAAAGTATATCCAGAAGGAGAACCTACTCAACGCACAGTTTCAAGGCTGTATCCGTGTCGGTGAGGACGACAGAGCGGCATCTTAGATTCGCATTAGGAGACTCGGCGCCGTACATATTAGAGGGCCATTCGCTCCCAGACAATGCCATATCGATTAGACATTAAATAACTACTATAATGGCATTAAATATCAATTAATATTGATCAATATTGATGACATTTAAGAGATATTGACTCGGGTACGGCGCCTTCGATACCCGGCAAGCAAACCACAGCGCCTTCTCGACCGCTCACATACTAAAAGGGTAGGCTCGGAGTGTCGTACCCTGAAGTGTATATCGGGTTCCTGCGGGCAGGGTACTTCCTGATTTATTTATCAAAGATAAAATATAATTTAAACATATATATAATGTTCAATATATTTTTTTATTCTAGCTTCATAACTTGTCGATTTCCGTGAAATGTTTTCATGAGGAAAAAATTCATAATCTTACAGGATAAAATTTAATACACGCTTTTCTTGGAATAATCTCAAAGGATTACTATAAAACCACATGAAAATGACTTCTTATTTAATTTTTTTCCCCGTTCTCCGTAGCTGTTTAGAAAATTTAAATAAATAAACATGCATTACTTTTAAATAAGGATTTTAATTTATGTATTCATTATACGGTCGTAAGGTTTTCACACAAAATTTAAATCATTAAAAACAAAAAGAGATGTGATGTGTTTGTAATCCAAAATTCTATGAAAACTAAATCCTTCTTTTTTTCAACTGTTTAATTGTTGTTTTTAAAATTAGTGAATCTTGATTATTATATTTTTGGTATTTATATTATATTTTTTGCAATGGATCTGCTCTTCAGAACAATTATCTAGCCCATTAAGAGGCTACATAAAAATGAGCCCAATTAGCTTGTGGGAGGCTAGACCAATACAGCTTCAGTTATTGTTTACTGTTAGTGAATGTTTTTATAGTATATCATTAGTTATTAGTACATAGTCCATTGTTTGTTTAGCTATAGTATATATAGAATATTTATTATCATTGTTGGTAAATATAAAAATGAGCGGATCATTGTTTTCAAATTGCTGACACTGAGTTTTTAATTATATATATTTGTTTACTTATTATTTTATATGTTTAATTTAAAATCATCTACATGCTTCCACAGACGTATTTTTTTTGTTTTCAATGTGGTTTAAGTTATGTATGTACATCCTTTTTTGTTCATTTTTGATACTAATAAACACATTATAATAATATATATTTATATTCATACCCATAATTATAAATATTAAATGATTAGAAGATGGTTGGTGGTGCGATTAATGAATAACACAAATAAGTTGAAAAATCTTATTTAATAGTGCCAACCTTTCTAACTTGGATCCAAGTTAACTTAAGATTTCCGATATCCTCCAAGTAGCCCTGATGAAAGCTAGAAATTCTGACCGAAACGTTCTCACTTATTTGTGTTATCCTCTGACCGCACCCCCAACCATCTCCTCCTCAAATATATTATTTACAGTAAACTATCTTCTCATTATTATAAATATTAAAGTTGTTTCTATAATAATAGAATAATAATTGGGAATTTTGAGTAAGATTAAAATTAATTATGTTCACAAATATTCAGCCGTTTATTGCACAAACCCGTCCAGTGCACTTTTTATTAGACCATTTTTACTGAGAACTCTTTTCACAGTAACAGATAGTCCATGAAATAAATTTAAGGTATGATTTGCACAAGAAATAAAAACTGTACTTTGGTTATGTTTTTAAGATGTGCTTGTTAAACTGATGATTCTCAGACATATTTAAACCATTAATAATCCAAGACAGTTTTAATAATCGTTTTAATTTTATTCAATTTTACTAAATTTGAATATGAAGACATGTGTTTTCTACTTGAATAAATTCCTCAATAATTTCCATTATGCTATGATTGGATGTACGCATCAAGTAAATATCTTAACTTCTGATATTTTTAAAAATTGACTATACTTAATTTTTTAAAAATAATAGCCAATACTAAATCATTTACTATTTATTAAATGTTCTTGAGAAATTTTTTATTATTATTTGTGTGCAAATGATTTTTTTGACCTTAACAGGTTTTTCCACAATTTTACCTACGAGACCTCGGAACCACCAGTTATCCGGGGCCTAAGCGACCGCTTATCTTATTCGAAACAGAAACACCACGTTGTTTATTGTTATTTATAAAAAACCTTTCGGAAGTAATTTTTTTTTTCGAATCAGTCCTTGGCCTAAAATCGAACCGCAATCCTTGAACGAGGGCTACTATTCGTTGGAGTTATAAAAGTAAGCAAGTACATATTCCCAATCTGTTTTACCATATACCTATCCAGTTGTTAAGTTCATTCATGGATGGTTCGAGGATTAATGGAAAAGATTTGAATTGTAAATGAACTTTCAATTTTCTAGGCCCATCCAATCTAAAAGATGATTAAATCAATTAGTGCCTATTAATATTAAATATTCAATTAGTTTACTATTTTATCTTTATCCTCATTTCTTGGTTTACTTATTGTAGTTGCAATTACTTTGTGCCTAATATCCTTTCCCCCCCCAAAAAAAAATATTATCTTCAAGGGTAAGAAAATTGATTTTGAGTTTCATCACTATTCCACGATAGGAAGATTCTATTCTCAAACTGCACGGTTTGCTGAACTTATTTTCGTCCGTTCTGGAGTTTCGTTACTGTTGTTCTCAATGAGGGGATTTGTACTCTTCTGCTCTGATATATTATTGATTTATTTAAATATATTCAGATTTATTTAAATCTTTTTAACAATTTCTTAGGTTCGTTCGTAACTTTTTTTTAAAAGGAATTTTAAACTAAAGTGTTTTCCTTGACCTAAATTTCTTTTCGATTCTTCTGTATTCAAGGCTTCATCTTTTCTGGTTCCTTGTCCTGGCAAACTTTCATTCACTTCATCTTTCTGTTTCTGCTTATGTTTTCGTTTTTTCCTTCTTTCTTCTACTTCTTATTCTTATTATTATAGTTTTCTTTCGCAGACTTTGCGTAAATATTCTTTTAACATTTCCAGTCCAATATAGTCTTTTCTCTTCTATGGTTGAAATGTGTTCTTTTTCATTTCCATTAGTTCTCATATACTTTATTTTTTTATTCTTGCACGTCTGAATTTTAAGTTCTCATCTCCGCAAATCCATTTCTATAGCTAACAACCCTTTGCTGAGTTTGGTGTTAATGATCCATTTCTCTGAGGTATACATCGTCATAGACTCAAATATAGATTTGTATGTAAGCCTGTAGGTTCTGGGCTGTATAGTTGAGCTTCAGAGGACAAAATTAATCATTACAGAGGCTTTTCTTCCTTCTTCTATTTTCCGTTGAATGTTGCTGGTGGAAGTTACTTCACTGTTGGAGATTGAATCTAGATATTTCATCTTTTTCACTGCTATTTTTTTTATTTCTACATCATTTGATGAAGTGCAAACTTGCTCTATTTTTCTGTAATTTGTATCCAGTCCCCTATTTTCATTACATAATTTAGCTCGTAGTTGTCCTCCATTACCTTAGCTATTAAAAGAAGAGAGCGATGGAATGTTCTAGAACTTTTCAAGGATGTTCCATAAGGAATTAATTGATAAACATCGCGTAATTTATTCAAGCCTTGAACGTTATATAATGCGGAATACATAATTTAATTATTACGGGAAAAATAGTAGAAACCGATTCGAGAGTGAAGCGTTGAGTCCTTAGAGCTGGGGGCGATGTACTCTGCCGTGAAAGTTGAGGTCCTAAGTCGGTCGCTACGTCATCCAGCAACCTGTCCTTCGTGACATTGAACTTTTGAACATGACCAACAGAATCTGTTACGAAATGTTTACAACTTCTGATGAAATTTTTGAACTAGTCAATGAGAGAGGCAGGGTTTGCTTCTAAGTAGGTTCGGTTAACGAGCAACTAGGTTAAGTGATGTGTGATGGAATTTTTTTCCTTGTAGGACCCCGCTTATTGTTCTCTCGTTCCAACTGTAACGGTTCACATGTTTTTTGTTTTAATTTCCTTTCAGTATCTTCTTTTTTTTATTAAAGCGCAACTTTAAAAAATCTTATTAATAGATACGTGCCCTTCTTTTAGAAAGTATCAATCCGACAACAACTATTTAAACAAAATCTAAAAGTCTTAATTACATTTTCAAAAAAAGGACGAAGCATCTTTATCAATCGACCGTTCCTATTAAAGTTTGGATGTAATTATATGAATTTATATATAACTCAATAATGGCCTTGCTACTGAATTTTGTGAAAGAAGAACGACAGTGGTATAAGGAAGAAAAGAAAAAACGAGAGGAACGAAGGAAAGAAGAACAACTGATGTATGAGGAAGAAGAGAAAGAACGAGAGGAACGAAGGAAAGAAGAACAACAGATGTATGAGGAAGAAAAGAAAGAACGAGAAGAATTTTGGAAACAACAAAAACAGTGGGATGAGGAAGAAAAGAAAGAACGAGAAGAATTTTGGAAACAACAAAAACAGTGGGATGAGGAACG
>NW_027112142.1:268889-285219 GCF_000696795.3 Halyomorpha halys | reverse complement strand
TATAAATACATAATACAAATATACAATATAAATACAAATACATAATATAAATACATTAATATATGAATACATTTAAATATAATACCTGTACGGGGAACCCCCAGTCGGGCTTAGAAACCCCGAGCCCCGTACACGGCAGAATATATTTAGTTAACGAAATTAAAAAATAGTTAGCAAAACTTCATTATGAACAATTTACCTCGATGTTTTATCATTTGTTCAAACTGTTTACTGGTTCTTAACTTTAAAATGTTGATAAAACAGATTATGCAGATAAAACGACAGTCTTATGTATGTATACACATGAATTTTCGTATATTTCCCATTTATCCATACCGAGATTCGAATTTGACGACTTTTTCTGGTATTAAAATACCCACGTATGATAACAACAACGTTAAAATATTCTAAGCAAACGAGAAAGATGTATAGTTTTCATTACATCCCTCTTAATTTGTTCACAAACTAGGAATGCAAATGGATAAACGAATGACAAACATGATTTTATTTTTTTTTTTTTTTAGTTTATGATTTTCTTTTACCATCTTTGAAAAGAAAAAAAAATCTAGGAGTTATATCTATATAAGACCCATTTTCTATGATTGATTGTTGAACAAAAAAACATCAATTAAAAAATCAGGATCGTGAAGGTTGCAGGTGAAGCATGTTGAAAAAATCGTTAAGAATGAAAAAATGAAAATGAATTCGTGCTGATTATTAAATAGTTGAAGAATTATTGCCTGGCCTTTGTGGTTGAAGTGGTAGTTACACCTCATTTGATCGAAATACTTTGGCTAGTTTTCAAGAACATAGCATAAGCCTCCTATCTCTCGTTTTAATGCATTCCTTGGAACTGCCATGGTATTAATAGACGGGATATTCGTGTAAACAAGCGATTATGACAGTCCTCTAGTAAATCAAGGTCTCAGATTTTGAAATTGGGTAAGGCATGGGAAATATCTTTTTACTATATTAAAAATTGTTTTGAGAATAAATTTATCTCTTAATTAATTTCGAGTATAGATTACTCAAAACTAAAATATATTTATAATTATAATAAATAATATAATGAATTCTGGATTTTTAGTAGCTTTATAAATTTTTCGTCAACGTTTCTTGGTCCATTTTCCATCTTCAGGATTGCATTACCTTTCCTTTAGTTTCTATATTAATTTTATCCATATGATGTTCAACAAATTATCTGGAATATTTTCGATCATGTTATCGGAGCTTCAGTCCACTATGCGCTGATGATGCGATCATGACGATTATTATTGAAATCAAATAATTAATTTAATATTAATTAAATTTCTCTGGATTAAATTCTTATTTTTATTTCATTGCCTAGTAAAATAAAGTAAAAAAGCTCTGAAGATAAAAGGAAAATAAATTATTTAAAAGACAATTTTTTTTTTTAATAGTGATTTATCTTTTAATTTTACAGAAAAAAATTGATCTTATGCCTACATCGCAAATATTTAATTGTGGTATTGAAATGGAACATCTATTTATAGATAAAAATCGGTGAAGTGCTGTTTTCGTGTATTTAGATCAGAACTCCATTAGAAAATTAATGGCCCCATTTCATCTACATTTAGTGAAAGATTATCAAGTATATAATAACTCAAACCAGAATATAATATAATTAATTGAATTATATTTCTGTTTTCTTTTAAGATATTGTATATATAAATTACATTTGATCGTTTAAAAAATTTTTTTTTCATTACTAATTAAGGATGATCTAGTCTTTATGTAGCGTTTTTAAATTTAACAAAGTATATTTATTTTTATATATGTATATATAGTTGACCGTAAAAATTGATATATAAGAAGATGGTCAGGGTTACGGTCAAAAGAGAAACAAAAATAGTTTATAACTATTTATTTTCCGACATTTGCACTATTTCCCACTTTGCAGGGCTTCATAAGGGCTAAAAAGATACAAAATGATAAAATGATAAGAATAAAAATACAAATATATAAGATACAATGATAAGAATAAAAATACAAATATAAGATACAATGATAAGAATAAAAATAAGTATCAATGGCAAGAGTAAAAATTGTTTACTGTTCAACCGTTTGCTTTGAAATGGTAGGTTGTCCTGACTTGTTCTTTGCTCATTTATTATCATTATTATTATTTATTTATTTTTATTTTATGTTATATATTCTTTGAAACTGGTTTAATTATTAAATTTATATAAAATTATATCCATAGTCCAGAGTCTCAACCCTCTTTATAAATAAATTTAAATGTCTATTAATTCGGCCAACGTGGGACCTACCAATCGAGGACAATTAATTCAACTATAATTTCATAGCCTCATATCAACTATAAAAAATTGAAGGCTATTTCGCCCATGTCTAATATAGTTAGTCAATAATAAGCTATATTATACACTTTTAAAGTTTTTAGTTTTGACAAATATGAGCTAATTTTTGTCAAAAATGTATTTATATAAATAATCTCACCTTCGGAGTAATATTTAATGATCAGCTAATCTGGAACATTAAATATATTTAATTTATTATTTAAGTTTCTGTCATTAAATTCTGTTTTGCATGGCAATAAATATTATAATATACAATATAAATATGTTTGTGGTCAATATCTAGTGATTAGTTTTTTTTTTACAAACTTAGTTATTCGAAGTAGAAATAATTATAAGTATTAGAATTAGTAGAGAATTAATGAATTTTAATCTAAATATAAATACTCCATCAAAATATTTGAATAGTTTGTTCGTTCTGCCTTTTTTCTTATCTTGGTTTATTGTTTAAAAAAAAATCTTAATGTGTTTTCAGGTTTATTATTTACTATTGTTTATTGTTTGTACTTTGTCAGCATCTTAGTGATCCACGTCATGATATTGGGTCGCTTCATATGAAATGTCAGTTTTCACAGGAATTATTATTTAATAAAATGACTGTATGATATCAAAGCATTTTTATTCCAAATATTTACCCTAATTTTTTAAAATATTTTCTCCTACGTGTTATAAACTTTTTTATATCAGAACTGAAAAATTCACGGTTTTGTGAAGAAATAAAGTCAGAGAATCATTTTCAAACACTTTACCTTAGAGGAAATTGTTCAGATTTCTAAACAGATCAAAATATGTTGGAGTTATTTCTGGCGAATGGGCGTGGGAGAAGTTCGTAACACAGCTCGTTTAATTTCATTGTCGTTTAAGAGCTTAGGTGCCGTCCGATTGGCCAATGCAAATTGCTTTTTTGACAAGTTCTTGATGAATTATTTCAAAATCATATGTGAATGTGATGGTTTCACTTTTTGGTAAAAAAGAGAAATGAATTATTCCTACTATTGTCAACCACAAAGAAATTACTATTTTTTTTTAATGCCCATTTAACATGGACTGAGACCCGTTTGTCGTTATCTAACCACTGACCTGACTGACGCCTGTTGTCGAATACAATCAACGTTTCATCACTCGTGTTTTTTCTTTCGAGAAAAGGTTCGATTTATTACCTAGTAAGCAGTGAAATGGATGTCTCATAGCGCTCATCTGCTTTCGCCGTGAGGTTTTTTTTTTGTCGTACCCTCCTGTAGAAAATAGTTACAAGTACAATAGAGGATACATGTTTTAAATCCTTGTTTTACCTGAAGGTATTTTAAGGTTGATAAGGGTACGTCTACTGTGTGTGGAGAGGCGCATGTGCTAGTTACGCTTCAGTTTTATGTTGAGTGGGGAGGGTCCGCTTTGCGTTCGTGAGGTTTCCGTAGATCTACCTTTTTTATTTTACCAATGGTTTTAAAGTATCGAGATGCTGTCTATTCACTTGTAATCAGTTATGCTGTGAGTCCTTTAACTGTTCGCTAATGGTTTTATTCCACAGTAAGTCTAAGTCTCGTCAATTGCTGGTGGAGGTCACCAGACAAAAATTTAAAATAAAATTACTCAAAACCGCATGTTTCCATGATCATATTTGATAGTATACTAAACACCTTAGAAATAATAATAAATATTATGAAAAAAATAAGGATTAATAACGGTTCATCATAATTTATAAACATAAATGTAGCAAACAACAAAATTCTATTCATCCCACTTTGAATTTATAAAATAATAAAAATAGACATTTTAAATGAAATGACCCAATATAAATCAAGCAGTCAAGGCTAATATTGGTGAAGTTCTGGGCTTCACATTTGCCGTTACGATTTGTTAATTATATCAACTCAGTGCTTAATTGGATGATTATTCAGTAATTTATCGCAATCAACAAAATCCAGCAGTTGGAATTCATAATAAGCGGGAATTATGCAATATATCCACAATAACCACATTTACGGTAAAATTTATGATATGGGCGCGATTAAATGTCCATCGAAATTGCCATTAATTGTTATTCGTTTTATTTTTAATAACTTTAACAAAAGTGTTTTGTAACCAGCTATTTTGGAATTCGGTGTCTATTTCATATTTTTAATTTATCAGAAGTCGTAAAAAATTAATTAGTATTAATGCTAACATTACGAGGCTACGATAATAAATTTCCTGTATCGAACTGTTGTGACGTAAGGGAAATTGTGAAGAAATAACTCATTGGAAGCACGCCGATCCATCACATATTGATATCTCTATGTCGAAATATCTCGGTGATATCATCAACTTCTCATTCGTTTCATAGGATTATCAGGAATTGAATTAAAAACTAGTATAGTGGTTCTGTGTAATGGCATATTAGAAATTAAAAGGCTGAAACTTACCGGTTATTATTCATTTTTATGCTGATATATCTCTGCGCGATTGCTCACTGATCACGAAACCGGTAATGCATAAAAGGCATAGAAGGAACGAAAATAAAAAAAAGAACTGGTGCTATGAGCGTATCTCACAACTTTCACTTACCACCCTCCTCTGTGATGAAATTAGTTTTTTATATTTTAAAACAGTTATTTTTTATTTTAGGCGAAAATATTCATTTTCCTAGTTCACAAAATCGTGTTAAAGTTTGTATTTTAAAGGTTTCACATGATGAAAATAACCGATACAACAGTTTAACAAAATATCAGGAAACCTTGTGCAAATAATCATGCCATCGGCAATGACCGGGTGGTATCGGCTTTTTCCGATTTTCCAGACTTTCAAAATTTCTGCTTTATTTTTCCTTTTTCCTTCTTTAGGAAATCATGTTCTTTTATACATTCTAATTATTCGTTGCTTATTATTTCTAACGTTGAAAACTTTAGAGTAAGATTTTTTTAAAATTCATCATTTTACCCCTTCCAATGAGCAAAAGACCTTTTTAATATCATTATTAAAAAACACCTAATTTGAAAATGATTTACGAAATTTAGTAAAAAAAAAAAGTTGGAAATAAGTACAAATTATATATAAATTATTGATAATCAATTGGTAATATAAAGTGTAAAGTGGTACTGTAGAAGAAGATTTAAAAACAAAACGTCGTTTAAGCCTTGTCCGTCTATTTCAATGAGACTTTTTTTCATATTGAATCACCTAAATTTACATTGAATTACCAAGTTTAGCAAAATCCTAAAAAACTACAAATTGTCAATAATCAATCGATTATATAAAGTGGCACTTACGGCAGGTCGATGCTAATGAAAAGTTGCTTTAACAACCCAGGCACGCAAGTGTGCTAAATATGTTATTTCTATTTTGTGCGACTTTTCGCTTTTTAGCTAGATAGAAACACATACACAAACCACATTGCTTCGTTATTTGGACTCAGCAAAACTCAAAAGATTATTTCTGTGGATAACTCGAAATCGAAATTTTTTACGATAGCAATACTTCCTTCCCCTTACTATATATTCCATATAAGTAAAAGTAATAAACAATATGATTTTTACCAATGACTTCGTAAGAATTATTTTACATTATGTACACGATTTTTGGTTTTTAACGGTTTGATTCCTCGAGTCCCTTTGTCCAAATAGTCCTGGTCATTAGCTATTTAATAAGGTTTTTTTAATATAAATTAAAACTTTTATTTAATGAATTTTTGAAATAGTTGCTTTCTGAGAATTCAGTTTTACGATAATTTTTTTCTGTTGAATTAGGAGGATGGCGAGATTGTATTTTCATTATTGTAATTGTTGAATGATTTTTACATAATTAACTGTTTGTAAGTAATGAAGTTCTCAACTGCAGTCTGTGGAATTGCATCAGATATGTTTTACAGATAATTTCCAAACCTGTTAAGAAATTTTTGGATAAAGGCCACACCTATACCTATACAAATAATGTCCTTTTAGATGAGTAGTGCTCAAGCTATGAAACAAAGCATCGAATTACGAAAATGAGAACCGAACTGTTTGGTATTGTTTCGGACCTTCTAGCAGCTGGTTCGACATTAGCTTGCACCCAGCTACCTTAGTCCGTTCCTGGTACTATTAATAAACCTGCTGCCTTATATGAATGTTTATCTTTCAGTCTGAGGTCATTGACCTTTGCATACATGCGTTTCACTCTCACCTCGTTGGATTTGTATCCATTTATCATACTGTATTGCACATTAAAATCTCCTACGTATAATCTTAGTTCTTGAGAAATGAGGAAAACATATTTTTATTCAAAATCGCAAAAAACATGTAAAAATAATTATTTTGTCAACTTAGATCGAACAGTATGAATTATTTTTTTAAATTGATAGATTTATTTATTGATAGATATTACAATCTGCCACACAGTTGTGGGCAATAGGTAATAGTGATGAATGATCTCATACATACTAAAATAAAAAAAAAAATAAAAAATAAAATAAAATAAATTAAAAAAAAAAAACTCTCTTAAAATATATACAAACAAAAGAATAAACAAGATGAACATAATCAAACTATCTGTATGAAAAATAAATAAATAAAATAACATAATGATAAAATAATATATACAATATTTACACACAATCGACCTGAGGATCCCTGAGGCCACTCTATCTCCCACGTGTGAGGGGTAGAGCAGAGCTCAAAAGATCCCAGCGCATCCCTCTCGCCGCATCACTGGTAATGAGCCAGTGGAAGCTGATGAAGTGCGCTAAAGCCGCAAACACTCAACTTGAGTAGAGAATCTGACCATTGCCAGAACTCCAATTGTCCATTTTTATTTTAATAAGTCTCTTGGCCACTGCCGTTTCAACCTTCTAGGTGGGCTGTAGGGATGGGTGGAACTAGATAAGGTTTGAACCAAAAAGGTCCAAAGGATTAGGATGGTTGGAAAGGTTTATATGGAATTTTGAGAATTTGGTTGGTATGAGATCAAGGACAAAAGGAATATGTAGGTCATGATGTAGGGTTCTGTTGGAAACGTAGTATGGTGCATTAACTATGGTTCTTAGGATTTTGGATTGAAAGGATTGGATACGTTTGATGTTCGACGGTTTAGCTGTAGTATGAATTATAAAATTAAAATTTCACTGTTTTTCTCAGACATAGTACGATATTTTGGCTTCTTCATGGAGGGAAGACTAATGTGGAATCCACATATTAGACTTCAAAGACAGAACGTAACCAACGATTTGGACAATTAAATAGACTAGAAGAAAGAAAATGTCAGCTTTTAGAAGACCACTAATACTTTACAAGACAATACTAAAACCTGCCTGGGCTTGTGGACTAGAACTGCTAAAATTTCTAACATCAAACTCATTTTTTTTTTTATGACCCCTTCCTGGTCATTTCTGATATACGGATGGAGGGTATCATTCGGTAACCAAACTATTCTAACCATTGTGGTGGATCAGGTTTTCATTTCGTGGTACCACTTCAGAAATAAAGTCCACTCTCCAGGCCGGATTCCCACTGGCGCAGCTGCAGTGATGAGGCAATTGCAGTTGACGCTATAACTTCCTTGCCCAACGGCCTCATCAAATCATCAATCCAAAGTCCTTGAACAATAGTCAATGCTCCATACTACGTATCCAACAAATCATAAACTTGATATGCCATTTTTCTTAGGCCGTACTAAATCCAAATTCACCATATTCCATTAGAAACTCATTCGCCATCTTGATCCTATAGCGCAATGCCGATATAGTTTCTTATATCCCTATGACCTTCCCCATAAGGTGAAAAAGCAGAGGACCAAAAACCAATTGTAAATAATTATATTAGAAGTCTGGCCATGGCCAAATTCTCGAATTAAGTCAGGTCAGCTAGCGTCCTTAATTGGCCTCCACTTGCTTTCAGAACCAGCAGAAGCCCGGTAAACCCCGGGAAATTGTTGAGTTTATTATTTCGTTATCATTTACTTTATTGGTACCTGTAAATACGGTGAGTGCTCTTTTACCAATGTCTGAATTTATATGACAGAATGTGGTTGCACACAATAAAGGGAAAAAAATCAAAGTTAATTGTTTTTTTGAATTTCGAATATGAATAATGTAAATCAGTGGCTACTTCTTTTGCGAATCCTGCTTTATCCTGACTTATTGTATCTCCTTTACTCTTAATTTCGGCAATTTATTAATTAATATATATTTTTATTCATGTCGTCTTCGGGATTACAGATATGCTAAAAGTAGATACTCTTCAACTTAGTATTTTTGGTTCTCAAGCGCTTCCTTCTTCAGAACGGCGCACAATGGTGCCGATGGGGAAAAACTCTGAAAATATTCCATCTACGCTTTCTGTGTTATTCTTTCTTAATAACCGGTCTTGACCAGATAAAGGATTACCAAACAGTTCTTAAATCTATTAAAGCTTAATTAACAAATATATTGATAACATATAGAATTTTTTTTTACTGTTGTTTGCTATTTATTTTTTATTATAGTTGGGCCATGCAGCATGAATGCGTGGGTTATGGATTATTTACTGGTTTTTGAGTATTAATTTTTACTTTGAGAATGTTAAAAATTTAAGTGTAGACAATTAAGACTCATCAACTCTGCCTGGTTATTGTTGTTGGATTTTAAATTTTTACTTCTTCGGGATATCATTATCTTTGGATAACCAGCTGTAGACATTTTCACTTTTTTGAATTTTTATCTTCACTTGCGAAATTCGATCGATAGATTAATGATATCTGATCACGTCATCTCAAAGAAACCCGATACAGTTCTTGATGATAAGACATATTCCTCAACTAAGTCAGGTTAGTGGAATTTTCCACAGGAGTTGAGGACTGCATTGTTCGTATCGAGGCCACGTCATTACTGCCAGCTATGAAAATCGAAGCTTTGTTAACGATAATTATTATAGTTTATGTTCAACGACCATTGATCAATTGGAATGTTTCTATAAACAGAACTTAAAGGTGAAAAAAATCTTTAAACATATAAGTTTGCTTTTGACCTTACTTTTAAATCTATTTATAAGCTACACGTACACATAATTGGATTGTTAGCATTTTAGCTATCCAAAACAACAATTTTTTAACTTTTTTCATATAAAAAGCGATATATTTGCTTAGCATACTCAGCATTGGATTTTTTGAATTTCATTCCTTTAAAAAAATACATCCAATATAGGTTGAACCGATGATAAAATAACAAAAAAAAAACGATAAACATAAGTGAAATGTAATTATTACAATATGACTATAAGGGCGTTGTGGAGGCTATACAATCTTTAAGCTAGATAAATACAATATGAATTAATCTCAATTGATACATCTACACAATTATTAGTTAATAATTTAATATTAATAATTGAATTAAAAACCAATAAAGTAAAAAAAATAAAACAATAATTATTAAAAAAAATAAAATAATAAAAATAACTGAAAGAACTTTGAAGTGAATAATAAAGCTGCATATTCACAATTAGTGAATTAATATAATAATAAGAATAAACCAAGATGATACAGAATATTGATAAAAATAAAGATCCAATTATAACTAAATAAATTATATCTATTACTAAGCACACATATACATAGCTGAATTTAATTGTAATGTAATGAATAATTATGTGGAGTTAAGTATAAATACAGGCAGACATGGTCATTTGGTGAGTCAAAATCAGTTACAGAAAATCATAGAAGTAACAAAATGAATGAACTAATTTTACACAGACCTGTCTAATAAATGCACTGGTAATATTTATAAGTTCTTAAGAAGACAGGAAAGGAAGCTGTGGTTTCACTATCTTAAACAATGAAGTACAAGCACTGTTACTGATATAAAACCTGTAATAAAAAAAAATGAACCAATTAAAAATAAAATATTATCTGCTACAAACATTTGATTTGATAATTTTGGCTAATTCTTGTGTGTTTTTTTAAGGAGTGCTGATAACGAAAACTCAGTTTCTTTCCTGCATTTTCAGAGTTTTGACCAATCCATCATATGGAAAGTCATTTTTTGAGCACAAGAATCATGAAATTTTATAGCTACTTTCATAATTCTTCCTTAGGGTACTCAACCGTTAAACTTAAAATTTTCTTGGCATCATGGACATAGAAATAAACCGAATGGTACAAATATAACCTTGCTAGATCAGTTAGAATTTGTGATGTAATACAAGATATTTGTAATTATTTAAGTATATTTGAATGACATTTCATTGTCATCAAATTTAGCAAATGTATTTTTCATTGCTGTAATCAGGAGTACAGAAAATCCTTCTTTCAACAAAATATTTAAAATTCAGTTTAAGTATGCAGAAATAATAAAACTATTAATTTGATATAGGAAAATAAGTAAACTATTTCAGGCAAAAGGAAAAATTTTAACTTTTTATTATCTTTGGAGATTTCAATTAAAGAAAATCATTTCCTCAAGCCGTTATGGGAACGTAATGACAAAAAGTGGAAAAATTATTAAAGTGGTTTAGATTTAAAAAATTATTATTACATAATTGTATAGGCACATGAAAAGTTTTCTTATCCTTGCTTACAAATCGTTAACTATTTTCTTTACTACTATACAATATCCTATCATTTAAAATTATTAAATGAGTAGATATTTATGTATAAGTATTAATTAATTTTTCATAAAAGAAAAGAAAAAATGCAATAAAATAAAATATCTGATACAGTGCGTGCATCAAACAACTTTCATTTACCGGCCTAGTTATGTCCCCAACCCAGCCCTCTACGTACCGTACTTATGTTTATATAACAATCAATTTTAATAAATACAAAAAAAGACAGGTGAATAATTATAGATGACATTATAAACTAGAACTGATAAACTGCAATTATCGTGTGTGGATTCATACTGATCTTGCTTTAATCCTCTGATCGATCCTTTTCCGAAAAATGACTCATAAATTATTTATATCCAGGATGATGTAGTACATTACACATAAAATTATTAATTGTATTTTAATATAAACAATTTTTAATCACTCCTGATGAATAGTTACAGCAGTCTAGCAAAATTCATTATATGCACTAGCCTAAAGCATATAAGTAAAACTAGAGAGATATATTATGTTGTTTTTATTTTCTCGCTTAGTAGGAGCAAAATACTTTACTCAATATAAACTACAACAAAAATAAATAAGTAAAATTTAGAAGATAGTTGATTGGCCGTATGTGACATAAACGTAAGACGGTCAAGGTCAATAGAACTCTAATAGTAATGAAAATATTGTCAGTTAACGTTTAACCCCACTTTGGAGGGCTTCATTAGCGAGCTTTGGCCGGAGACAGTCTTTTTTTCTTCACTTCTATTCGGTAAAGAAAACCATGAGTGAGTAAAGACCACTTCGGTAGCCGAGGAGATGGTATATGGAGGGACATTGAAGGCAAACAGGAAATACGAAAGCATCCACATCTTTCCACATAAATAACACCATCTTCATCATGAATAGGCATCATCATCATTAAATTACAATAAAAATGACCTAACTATCTCTAACAATAAATGTTCCAATAGATTTACAATACAGTTATTTTTCTATCATCTTATGCCTCATTTCGTTCAATTAATTTCATACAGTCCACTCAATCAACAATTAATTTCATCAACAAATTCAATTAACCAATCAAAAGTGAAGGAGTGCCTGGCCTTGAGTTGAAGGTGCACTTTACAGTGCACTTACACGGACCATCTTCCTTTTATATTTAAAATTTGATAATTATCAAATGAAGCTAAAGTTGTATCAACATTGAAGTGAAGGATTTTGCCGACAAATTTCACTCCATTTCAATTCTATGCTGATGAAAGTTTTATAACTGAATACTTCAATATGATATTCCATTAATGTGAATATGTTTTTGCTATTGTTATCATTTATTCATTTGATGATAGGCTATTTGTAAAAGAAAATAAACGCTAATTGAATAGTATTTGTGTTTATTTTATTTTTCATATAATCAATGTCTTAACGTAATGTTTTGTTTTTTTAGTAATTATTTTATGACTTCAAGAATCCTTTCGCGATAGTTCTAGAATGAAGCATTAATTTGATTTTTTTTTTTTAATGATAGATTTTTATATGAGGTTTCTCTACTTAATTTGTGATAATTACTACAAGCATGTACAGAATTATAAATTGTCGGTTTACAAGTGGAACACACTAAGTGATCTAATTTTGTAGTCTAAAGCGTTAAAAATATTAAACTCCAAATAATTTATTAATATCATAAAGATCTGTTCATAAAAAGTGAAATAAGTATTTCCATAATATAAAAAAAAAGATTATCATCAAATATCTCAAAACTTCAATTTTTGATTTTGTGTATTAAATAGTAGACCAACGAAATATTCCGCCAAATAGTGTTCTACTAGTTGTGTGGTACATTTTAATAAAATAGAAGGTGAAGGTGGGAAGAGTTGGTGGGTGCGCAATTGATCAAACTCTCGATAAATTATGTTATCCACATTGTGACGTGAATCCCATGTTTATACCCTCGCTTGTTATCGCAGGAATTCCCTCTTTCCTCTTTCCTCCATGAATTATCTCTGAATAATACAATTTTCCTTATTATTTATCTTTGTTTCAACCGTTAAAGCACTTTTTTTTAACCATTGTAAATACATAAGATTTATGTAACTTTCAAACTGGTGATGATAAAAGAAGGGTGTGCATTCGTAAGGAGAAATTCTACAACTTTGTAAATTAAAAAAATTACCATTCACTATATATTGCATTTACAGTAGGAGCCAGTACTGCGATTGAGAAATGTTTCAGATTTTAGATTTCGATGCAAATACATGTTTTGAGATCCTATGAGTCCAAATAACAAGTCTCATTTTTTTTTTATTTTTTTTATTTTTTTTTTAAATTATCATTAAACTCATCAAATCAATGTACAAAGAAATAGTTTTTTAATTGTGCTATATCTTATCCTCATTGAACTAGTCTAACAGGGCTTAAATGACAATATTTTACAAACTTTTAATTATTTTAATTTTAAAATAATAACTTGTAAATTATAAGTAGTAATAAAGAATGGACAAATGTAAAATACAGAAGATTATTAATGTATGTAATATACAGATAATTAACTAAACGAGAAAATAATATTTTCGTGTTTCTATGGTTGTTATGACATGTTAAGATTTTACTATCTATTAGTTATGTATGAAATATATTGTTAGATAAAATATTGTCATTCTGAATGATAAAGAAATAGCAGTTGAATTTCATCTGGAAGTAGGGTATTAAGTGAAAGTGTGATGCGCCCAACAGATTTACTTTCGATTTTTTAAAATAAATATCTCACCATTATGAAATTATACAAGGTTATCTGTAAATTGCTCTTCTTTGCGTAGAGTGAAAAGATTGACAAACACTCAAAATAACACATAGAATTTAAGGAATGTACAAATATAAGCAGAACTTAATGCCGAAAAACTCTTGAATTATTGATAAGAAATATTTTACACATAGCTAGATAAAAATATTGGATAAAATCCTTAAGAAAAAAATCCGTCATATCGACGTATTCGGTTCTTCTGATATTGTCTTATTTCTGCACTGTCGTATTTCTGATTTTTTTATTTGTTTAATTCAATATTATATAATAATTGTTATTACTACATTATTAGTACTATTATAATATTATTATGTATTATCACTACAATTATTGTAATTACTCTTTTTTTATATTTTCATTTTTTGTGATAACACTTACAAAACGCACTCGCTGCAAGAGAATTATTTTAACTGCCCACAACGGGGCAACTCAGCATTCTTCCTTATGGCGCCCACTCGGAGTTGTCTCGTATTTTTTATTCTTTCCATATTTTTGCAGCTACAATGGTATTCATATAAATTTTGAAATAAAACAACTTAACAACTAACCGTTAGAAAAATGAGATGACTCGTAGTGTCTTAAACAATAACTCACGAGTTTTCTCGTAGTGGACAGTAAGTCTGTTAAATAATTATCTCTTGTCAAACATGACATTGAACTTCCTGCTTATTAATTTGTGAGTAGTGTTATCGTACTTATAGTTATACTAGTTATACTTTTTTGTCACTGTTATCGGGCGCCAGGAACTGCATCCTTCTTGCACCGCTAAAGTCAAAGGAAAATACTGCAAACTAGAAGAAAATGTGGAAATAAAAGCCAAAGCCGCTCACTTTTTGCATCTTTCGTTGAAATAGAATTTAAGACTAACTGAAAAAAAAGGCGAATATGGAATTACCTCCTCCTCATTTCTATAGATCCCACAATTATTAAAATCTGATTAAAAATGATTCATGTTTTATGCTTCATTCATAATTTATGTTTACTATGCAGATTAAGTTGTTTTTCAACTTTAATTTATTGTAAGTTAGATACTCTGAATATAACCGTCTATATTTATGAGAAGATTTTCAATCATTTTTCTATAATATTAACAATTTATTCTAATTTTAACAATTAATTCCAGATATGCCGTAAATTGCATTGGGTTTGAAAAGAATAAATAACTGGCGGAAATAGTATACTAAATTAAATTTATATTTATATATCATTAAATGGAAATAAGTATAATTGAAGTATACATCACAATCTTTATATTTAAAAATGATAGAGCATAACTGAAAACGAAGATTATAGAGTGTGGTCCAAAAGGACCAGTTAGAATAGTTATAAGTTATATAATTTTCATTTATATTTTCATAAGTTTTAATCCCTCATTAGTTTACTTTATTTTCATTTTATTATCTTATATTGTCAATATTTTTAGTTTTTTTGTATCTTTATAGCCCTGATGAATCCCTGCAAAGTGGGGCAAAACATTGGCAAATAAATAGTTGATAACTTTTTTTATCGCACCCCCCGATTATCTCATTCATATCACAAACCTTATGTTTGATGATGATCAAGTTATCAAAGTCCAAGGTGTGTTAACCACATGCTGAGAAGAGTTACAGAATTTTATGAAGTTTGGATTGAATATCAATTGAAAAAAAAAAAAAAAGCACCTACTATTTAACACAGAGCACTTCATGAAATAATGTATTAATAGAAAAAGATATAAAAGCTGTGGAGAAGTTCAATAGTGAAGGAACCTCCATCAATACCACTATATTGAATGGAGCACTGGAGGAGGAAAAAAAACCACTACGATGTTATATTCTGTCCTCAGGAGCTTAAGTATCAAGAGGCTAATATTTAAGTATGTGTGAGTATGCGGCTGATATAATGTTTGTTTAAGAATATATTTATATGAATTATGAAAGGGGAAGAAAAACTAAAATAATACTCATGAAATCCAATCAGTACATAAATTTAAAAAAAATTATAATTATGTTTAAAAAAAAAAATTATACATATGTTGAACCATCGAAGAAAAATACATTAAATCATAGTAGAAAAAATATTATGTTTTTTTTGGCCATGATAAAAGAATATTTGCGGAAAGATTGCCAAAGATAACTAGAATAGGAGGGAGAAGGAAGAAGGAAAACAGGAAGACCTAGAGTAAAATAGAAAGATGAAATAAAAGAAAATTTTAGTTAAAATATGGGGAGCGCGGTACCACTCTGGTAAAGCCCGATACTACTAACTCCAAGGACCTGAGTTCGAATCCGGCTGGGCTGAAAATTGGTTTCTGTTACACTGTAGCCGTGAGTCAATTTCTGTGGGTTCTGGAGCCCTCCTGGGGTCCACCCAGCCTCATAAAATGGGTAAAAAATCTGGCAATCCAGCGTGATTCAGACCAAATCACCTCCTTGCACAACCGTTGGTCTAGTAACAGGCCTTTCTTACAATGTACTGAACCCCTGACCTTCCATGGGTTGTAGTTGTACAGATTTTAATTTTTAGGTTTAGTTAAAATTATCCATAATCAAAATGATTCCCAAACCTCAAAAGCCGCCTGAATACCCATCTTTCTACTGTCCTATCGCTTTGTTACCTATCATGGGCAAAATCCTTGAGAAACTCATCCTAAGACGCCTGTACCCTATCCTTGATTCCAATCACATAATCCCAGATCACCAGTT
>NW_027112142.1:264596-267560 GCF_000696795.3 Halyomorpha halys | reverse complement strand
TTATTCTTTAAGTATATTGATATATCCACTCACAACACTTATCAATTATTTTTATCAGTTATATGACATATATACTACTGCTTTATATTCTATTTATTTAAAATGAATATTAGATGTATTTTTTATTGTGGGTGTGTTTTATTTATGTTAAAGAGGGAAATTATAAGTCACATTGGGTTGAAAGGGAAAATATGAAAAAACAAAAGAAAGAAAGAGAAAAAAAAGAGGGATTAACAAAGAAAAAAAGAATAATAATGAAAATATAAAAGAACCAAAGGGATGAAACAAAAAGAGGAGAAAAAAGTCGTATATTATTATTATATATTGTTTACTGGTTATGCCTATGTATTGCAAGATTATTTAAGTGTTTCGACCACTAGGGCCATTTACACTGAATTTACAAAGTTAGTAGATTACAATTGACATATTTACAAAGTTACAAAGTGAGAAAGTTAAAAATTAACAATTACAATTACAAGTTTCATTAAATTACAATTTACAATTACACATTTTAGATTATAATTACATATTTACAATTATGATTTACATTTTATGAAGTTGCAATTAGATTTGACGTAGTAAGTATATAAAATTTTGCATCCACTTATATATATTGGGCAGTTAGACTATATGTGATCATAGATATTAATGAATTTTTAAAAGTGAAAAAGTTTTGTTATTGTAGTGGGATCTTCTCTCAACTTCTCCTGTAAATATGAAGAGAGCCTGTGTGGTTCGTGAGCAATACATTCAGTGAGAATATGCCTAACGGTGAGATCGTTTCCCCAGTAGCGACACGTCGGTGCATTTTCTTTTTTCATGAGATGACCATGGGTGAGTCGAGTATGGCCTATCCGAAGACGGGTTAATACCACATCTTCTCTCCGTAGCAGATTAAAGTTTCTGGTTGGACGTTTCACTGTCTGTTGGATCATTCTTAACTTGTTGTCTCTCATGGTGAACCATTCATCTTGCCACTCTTGCCATCCAATTTCTTTTACCCATGAAATAACATCTTTGCATATTGATGATGTAACTATTCTCAAAGCGGCGTTTTGAATGGGATCTAGCATCTGGAGTGTTGTTTTGCTTGCCGAACCGTAGGCCATACATCCATAATTAATTTTGGACGATACAAGTTGCCTATAGAGAAGGAGTAGTGTTGTCCTATCTGTTCCCCAAGTGGTATTTCCAAGCATTTTTATAATATTTAACGCCTTTAAACAGTCAGCTTTTAGTTTTTTTATGTATGGGGTCCAAGTAAGACGGCTATCAAAGATAATACTCAGATACTTAACAGTCTGAGAATACCTTAAGACTTGTCCATTTAATTTAATGTTATCCACATTCAATTTTTTTTCTCCTTGTAAACAAAACGGATTGTGTTTTTGATTCAGATATATTAAACCCACTATCTTCTAACCACTTGACAGCACTTTGGATTGATTCGCTGAGGCAGTTTATTAAAACCAATAAATCTTTTCCTTCTGGGTATAAAAAGTCGTCTGCATTCAATAAAATTTTTATGGGTGAATGGATGATGCTTGCTACCCCACTGATAGATATGTTGTAGAGGATAGGGCCTAGAACACTGCACTGAGGAACACCATTTACCTGGCGAAAATTTCGGGAGGAGTTTCCGCATTGAACTTTAAACGATCGGTAATTTAAAAAATGTTTAACAAAATTCCAGATTGGACCTTGAATGCCGATTTCTTGGAGTTTCTAAAAAATAATATTATGTTTAGTGGAGTTAAAATCGTTCTCAATGTCTAGGAAAACTGGAAGTACGTGTTGTTTGTTTTTAAAAGCATGGAGTACATCGGATTCCAGTTTGGTGAATAAGTATACTGTGTAGCTAGCTTGCTACCCAATGAAGTTGGGCTGCACAACTTTATTGTTTTTGAATAAAGTTTTTTTCTTTCTCTCTCATATATATATATTTATATTTAACCATACTATTTCGGTTTTAAGAAATAGAAAATTATAATAGACGAAAGGTTTTAATCACTTAGAGCATACTTTCAACAGTTTCAAACTGTGTTTAAGGAATGTTTGTTAACGGTAATTACCATATGTTGTGGTTTATACTTTTTTTATAATATGCATAGTTTATTGATGAAGAATGCAGACGAACCACAATGCTCTGTACAAGTCCACTACATTAATTTTTGAAAGTTATTAGTTTGATGCTATGTTTTCTGCCAAGTCTAGAGTTGTGGTAGTAGCTGGTAATAACGAGGGAATTCTAGGTCTAATTGCCGTGACAAATGGCCTCTAAGAGAAAACTGGTTCTTGTTATCTTCAAAGCGGATTCACTAGCAATCCCAATCCCATTCTACTATCAACTAGAAGCGGAATACGACCAAATTTATTGCCAATGTGGGATACAAATTTATGTAGTAATACATAAGATCAATGTATATGCTATTTATTATTGCTAACATCAAGTGTAAGCTAAGTACGATAACATTAATTGTGAATGTGGGATATTTATAAAGTGGTTGGCTAAAAGAAAAAATATTATTGTCATTTTTGTAGTGGAACTTAAATAGTAGGTAAAGGTTGATAAAGGAAATGGTAAAAAATCGAAGATTGCATCCTTATGGGCAACCATTACTTGAGTAAATAAACACCAAAATGTTTGGCTAATTTTAAAGTTTTGTTTATTTTGATTTGGTAAACTTATATAATTTTATCATCAACGTTTCACTTTGTCACTCAAATTTTACATTAAACATCGTATATTTTTTAGTGGTTTCTGCTTCAATTGTCGTAAATATTTTTTTATTTTGTGTATAAAACAAAATAATATAAAAATAGCTCTATTATCAATATCATTATTTTTTAATAGTAGGGATAAAAGGCCGGTTCTGGCGCAGTAAATGAGCCTTTTTGGACTTTGGACCCTAACCTCGAACCAGCCTTAACCACTTGTCCTTGGACTCTAGCCTCGAACCAGCC
>NW_027112142.1:246645-264446 GCF_000696795.3 Halyomorpha halys | reverse complement strand
ATTTGCAAGAACGTGACCAAGCTGGATGTTTTTCAGTGCAATTTATACATTTTACTTCATTCATACATTCACCTTCGTGAGAAGGAAGGCTACATTTCCCACAGATATGTTTCTGACAGTCAACAGAAAAATGGTTGAAGGCATAGCATTTGAAACACTGAACTGGATTAGGAATGTAGGGACTGATCTTTATGTTAATAAAATCAAGTTTAATATTACCTGGAAGGTCTGGACTGGCAAAGGTTAAGACCCACAAGTGCGTTGGAATTTTTTTATTTCCTACCTTCTTGAAGATGCGCTTCACTTCTGTGACACCTTTGTCTAGTAGTTCGTTCTGGACTTCCTGTTCCGAGCAGGTGCTGATTTCTGGACAGAAAATTAAGCCCTTGGAGTAGTTTAGCGAACGATGCAAGGTTAGCCTAACAGCGGATTGGTCATAAGTTTTTATATTAGATAAATTGACATAATCTTTCTCAGAGTCTATCTCCAGTATCAGTTTCCCGTTTCTGGAGAAAGAGATTTTGGAGTGTGGTGCGTAACTTTTTACAAATTTGCATACCTTGAAAGGACTGAAGTCAGTAAATTTTTTATCTTCTTCTTCGAAACTCAATTCAACGTACTTTCTGGTCCATGGTGATACATTCTGGTTCCTGGGGCCAATGCCGTTTCAGGAGGTTTTAGTTTGATTGATTCAGCCATTCTTAGCCGAAATGATGTAGATATTGGGTATGAAACATTAAAGGCGCTTGTTAATCTTCGGGTACCTTCGGTCCGAGAGAACCCGAACTCTTCCGGTTACGCACGAAACTCCGAGCACGTGGTCACCTTTTAACTTACGGTAATTTCCCGTAGTCAACGTCAAGACACAAAAAATTTCACTATAATTCTTCCTAGGAACTACCAGAACTGATACACCACAATAATTCTATTAATAATCACTTTAAGCCTGATGATATCAACGCAAACGAGAACTAGCCTATAACGCGTCCGAGTTCCCTGTCTTTTTCCGATTTAAAGAAAACAAATATTTCTTGAGATTCCCATATTCTTGATGGGAGTGACATGGCTTAGTAATAAGGCACTGTGCTATTAATTTCATGGAACAGGTTCATTAGTTTGGATCCGGTTGTGAAAGATAATTATTTACACTATTACCGTAGCCGTGAGTTAACCATGTGAGTTCGGGAGCCCTTCAGGGTCTAGTGAACCTCGTACAGTGGGCACCATTAATTGGAAAAAAATCTGGTGGTCAAGAGTTATTTTGACCAAATCACGTCCTTACACAACCGTTGATCTAGTAACAGTATTGTTTACAAAATAAAGTATTCCTGATCTTTCATGGTTTGTATTGATACACATTTATTTACTTGTCTATTTCTTTATAAACACATAATATCGGACTAGTAGGCACTTGTTACATTATGTTATTTTTTTTATATTTATTGTGTCAAAATCTGCTTAAATCATACAATTATTACTTTTAATTCACAGTTGATAACTAACTGTGAATGAATTTTTAATACGATAGCACTAAATGTAGTGTCCCGACGAATACATTGACCAACGAACAAACATATCAATTTTTTTTTTAGAGTTAGTTCATAAGCATTATACCAAATTTAAAAGTCATGTTTGATTTTTTAGAAGCCTCTAAGGCTAATAATTCTACATTTGCAGCATTTTTTTTCTTTGAAGTATGAAGTAGTATCTATTTTTGTTATTTCTAACATCCCCTGCTCGATACCATTTTTTTTTTCTGACCTAGAAAAGATAAATTAATATATACAAAATGAAGAAAGGAATGTATATAAGTTTGCAAACTAATTCATCTTGTTTTGCCAGTGTGGCATTATAAGATAGGCTGCCGGGTCCGCTGATTTATTTTCTATTACATTTTAATATGGTTTATATTCTCCTTGTAATACCTAGATGACCTTATTGAATACGCGTCGTTACTATTTTTTATTTATTTAATGTGATTTGCAACTAAATGTGATTACCACACAAAAAATGTGGTAGAGCCCCAGAGCTCAATTTCATATGTCCAAATTGGTCTGATTATCTTAGTGTATACTAATTTTTTGTAGTGAATGGGAAGTTTAGAGCGTTTGTCAAGTAAGTGTTGTAGTAATCGGAATCTACGAGCAGTTTCAAGTCGTTTAAGGCTTGTATGTGGATTCCAAGTAAGTCTCTTGTCAATATGGAGTCCTAAGTATCGAATCTGTTCGATAGGCTTTAGTGGAGTATTTAGAAAGGATACTGTAGGACAGGAGGTTAGAGGTTTACGACGCAGAGTAAAGGTGATCTGGTGGTATTTGTCAGGATTTATTTTTATTCTCCAGTTTTGACACCATTCTTCAATGGATGTAATATGTTTCTGTTGTCTTTGTTATGCATTAGTAGAGTTGTTGTTTACAGACAGTATACATGTGTCATCAGGGTATGTTGTTAGAAATGTGTTAGGATGGATTCGGATGTCAGCTGTATAAACCGTATAAAGAATAGGACCTAAGATACTACGTTGAGGAACACCGGCGGACTGAGAAAAGAGGGATGAATAGGCTAGGTTATGATTTACCTTAAAGGTTCCATCAGAGAGGTAGGAGCGGATTAAAAGGAAATATGTAGGGGTAGGAATTGACGAAGTTTATAGACGTTACTAATTAAAAATAAAATATGATGTATATCAGAATTTGAAATAGCAACCTTACACCACGTAACATAACCTGAAATCCGGCGCTATAAAATACCACGTTTCCATTGCACTTCGGCATACAGGTTATACCACCTACTGAAATCACCGCAGCTCTTCCTCAGGCTATGCTGCAGATCTTTAAGACTATCAAAAGATACACGCTGCTATACGGTGCACCCCTTCTGCGACAGACATACAACATCTCTCTCCATAAACTGCAGAACTCCGTCTTTCGACGAATAGTAAGAGGTAGAGCACTACAGAGGGCCAGAAACACTGTCATACACGATGAACTCCAGCTTTCCTCCGGATTCTTCCTGTGCCGGAGAGTACATAGGCCGGAGGCACACCAAATTTTTTGATGGGCTAAAACTCTGTACCAACTAGTTGATCAGGTAAATCGCCCCTCTACTACAACCTGCGAGGTAGCAAGATACTGTTTCCCTAGTAGATGTACTCGGTGTGGAAAGGGGTTTGGGCTCTACAGTCTAAACCTACCATATTAAACAACCAGCAAAGAGGTCCCATCCCGCTTGACATATAAATGAAGAGCAACATAGCGCTTGCGACTCTCTGCAGATAGTGGACTTATATCAATAAAGCTCCGGGTAAAAGATGGATCGAGCAATTGTATTTACTTTTTACATTTATATTTGTACCTGTTAAAAACTTTTTAAAGGGGGGTACGAAAAAAAATGCACCTCGGCACACAATTAAAATAAACATTTTAAAATTTTACTACGGAATTTTTTTTATTTTTTCGTTTCCCAGTTTTAGATTTTCAAATTGAATAAAACCCCTAAAATCGCTGAGATGATCCGAATACTAAACATTGACCCGACTAAGAAGAGGATCGTGCCGTCGATGGAGCATCATCATTTTGGTCCCTGATGCTATCATAAGCTGAAACACCCCAAAATGCTGTTATGCAAAGATCCAACAGTACACGATCTTCAGTTGCTCCCTCCCCTGGGAACTCGATATCGCTGAACGGGCCAGTGCTCGGGCGAACGGTTCATTTCCGAAGGGCTGCAATCAGCGACCTCTACCTCTCTGTTACACGACACAATCTATCTCTTCCCACGATCCCCACTATCTCTGCTTTCGTTCTGCTTTTACTATTAGAAAATTAAGAAACTTGATATTTTTATATATACACAGATATTTTAATAAATATATTTATCTTATGTATTTATTTACATGGTCACATTAATATTAGTTGGTTAAGCCTTCTTTATTAGAACTGCTATGCTTGCTACTGATCCATTCGATTGAGAAAAGTGGTATAGGTATCTTTTATTATTTATAATAAAAAATAGCCATATAGCCTCAACATGTTTATTGTCCTACGCTTAGGCCAATCTCAAGGATATCTATTGATTTACAATGTCAATAAGAATCTAACCATTAAATATTATTTTTAAAAACATTCCGAATTTTAATTATCCCACCTTAACAATGTCATTAAAAGGTTGCAAGCTATTCCTCGCGTTTGTCAAAATATATCTTATATAATTAACTTATAAAATATAATTCAATTAGAGAAACACTAGGCACCAATCAATAAACTTTCATATTTAAATTACCTATTTTTACATGTGATATTTATTTATTTTTTACTAAATAATTTATTAATATTATTAGCATTGTTATTATAAGTTTACCGTTATGTATTTTAGTTATTATTATTAAATAATAAAAATTGTCGATTCTATGTCATTATGGCTACAAATTTAGCTGTCTTGGATTTTGTTGCATTATAATTTGGTTTTCTATTTCCTTTGCAAAGACAAAAATAATTCACTGAATAAATGATGCCACTAATTAAATATACAAAACTATGAATGTTGTATATTTAAATTAGAAATTTGCTTTTGCCGTATATAAGAGACCTTTTTATATTTTTTTAATTATTTATTTTTTCTGGCCATTTCTGGCATACCGGAGATTACCCTGCAGGTTACCATCGTATTCTAGCCAATGTGGCAAGGTCAAGTTTTCATTCTGAACGCCACGAAAAAAAAATCAATCTGCCCAGGCCAGAATAGAACTGGCATCGCTGCAGTTACTTGGTCGTTAATGTTACTCATTATTTAAGCAACGAAATTCTCAGGAAGTTGCAGATACCCCAGTCTGGCTTTGCTCCAACAGGATGTATAGTAGCATTTTTAGTAAAAGTGCTTTATTATTTTATATTATTCACAACAGGTATCAATTTAATTTCATAATTATATGAAACATGTTATAGTATTGTGTTGATGAAACATGTTGTATGGTGTATTTTGAATCCTCATTTTGTGAGATCAACGAAATCATACTGTCGTTGGTTTATTTTTTAAACATTAAAGTTTTATAATCAATTTTGATATGACTGCTTCATACTCAATCCTGACACGTGTCTCGTCTCGGCCTATCAGCTCAACATGACTTCAGCCGTCTCATATGACTCAACTCAGCGACTGAAATTATTTAGGAATCAGACTGGGATAGGTAGCTGGTGATAGAGCATGCTCCGACAGATCGCCCGCGCTTCTTAACGTCCGTGAGCTGGCTACCGACACGTTTAGTGGCCATCTTTGTCTTCTCTTCTATCATTCTAAGGCCTTTGGTGTTGTGAAACTTAATTAGGAAGCTTGGGGAGAGGTAGTGCTTATTATCGTATTGAGGAGCATTTTTTATGTTGTATTGACCTTTGAGACGGTGGCACTGTCCCACCTTGTCCAAGCAGAGGATACCTGATGGGTTCGGGCAAACCCAAGGTACTCTTGGGTAGACATTTTGTGACCATGAATGTCCAAAAGATGTTTCAACCTAGATCACGTAAACTTAAAATTTTCTTTTTTTAGATTTATATTTCTCATTCCATTTGAAACAATTAAGCTTAAAACAGGCGGGAATGGAATACTTATACTTTTTTAAAGAAACCAGTTTAGACCTATACATTAAAAATATTTGGTCAGAAAAAAAAAATCATATCATATACACAAATTTCATATCTTTCGGGCAAAACAATTTGGAAAATTACTAAAACATCTTGGTAAGATAACAACATCACTTTGTATATATGTACGGAACGACCACAAACAATTCCGTGACAAATTAAACGGATTGTCTAATCCTCTCATAAATGCAGTGGTAACAACAAATATGCCCAATAACGTTTGTAGAAGACTGAAGAAGAACTGAATGAGGAACATTTCTGTTTAATAATTAAATTTAATATTACGCCAGGGTACTTCTTTAACTTGTAACGTTCAAAAATTGTCCATCACATTCAATGGTTATTGTTTCAATTAACAGCTTTGAATGGAGGTACGAATTTTATAAAAATTTAAAAAAAAAAATGATTTTCATGATTAATTCATTGTTTGTTCTGGAGTTAAACTTTTTCAGCGTCATTCAGGCAGAGGCAATGCAGGTCAATCCTTTTTTTTTTTTTTTTTTTTTTTTTTTTTTTTTTTTTTTTTTAATTTATTTATTGATATTTACAACTGTATACATATATACACATCAAGTAAATTTGGTGTAAGTGATATCATGACATGATGAAAACTTGTGGAGAATCTACCCATTGATAGAACTCCAAAAACATTTCTAAAGGAGATCTCGAGGCCATCTTCTTTTCAGACGCCTAGGAGGATTATTAGGTACTGAAGGAAAAGCCAGGTTAGAAACGAGTTGGTTTGGGTGGTTGGGAAGTTTATTATGGATAAACAAGGATAAGGATTGGTATCTGGTTCTGGCCAAATCGGCAACATAGGGGACATTGAGGTCCTGATGGATGATTTGATTTGTGACAAAGTAAGGAGCATGAAGGATTTTAAGAAGGATTGTGGACTGTAATGATTGGATTCGAGAGGAATTAGATGGTTTAGTGGAGCCCCATAGCTCAATTCCGTATGTCCATATAGGCCTTATAATAGTCATGTAGTTATTTCTATTTGACTATTAAAATAGTCTTTTGTAATGGATTGGAAATTTGGAGCTGGTCAATCCTTAAAGAAAATTTTCAGCTTCGAGGAGCTTAACAATCCTATTAACAGTGCCGGTCCAATTGAGTAAGCTCCTGTTCACATACTCTCCTATTACAACATAAACAATTTCCCTACTGTAATCGACTCAATTATTATTATTAGCCTAAAACTAATATTTTCTTACTTAAGCTAGAAGAGAGAACGCATGATTGTTATTGATAAAATTTTATTACATTATTTCATTTCCTGTATTTTGACTTTTGTCGGGCAGTCCCAAGACCCAAATCTTTTTTTTTTTTCATTTCCAATATTATTTAATTCAGTCATCGCCGACTGTACATGGGCCCTGCCTTCACACACACCACTCGCTGGAGAGGAAAGGTTATCCATCACAATGCATCTCATGAGGGCTAACATTGGAAGGGCTTCCAGTCTGGAACGACATTAATTAATATTTTGGAAGATTCATTACGAAAGGTTCAACATAATGTTCAAAACCTAATTATTTTCTGTTCATCCGACTTATTTATTATCTTTATTTATTTTATAATACTATTTCATTATTTAACGTCCTTCTTAATCTAGTAATAGATAATTACTGAATAGTTTGTACTTATATCAATTTCTTTATTATGTTATTTTTTAAAATTTAATATAACGGAATCCATACCGATGTTTGCCTAGGCATAATGACTGACCTCTTGGGAACATTCCCAATATCATTATATATCTATACTAGGATATGTATAACTTACTACATATTTACTTATTGTATTATTTTGTACAGTTGTAAATTACAATAAATAAATAATTAAAAAAAAAAGGATATGTATAAACTGATTGCATAGTAATAGTTAATATAAAATAATATATATATCAATAAAATGTGTTCGAACGGTAAGTTACATTTATTGGTGTGATAAAGATTTAAATAAATCAAATTAGTCATACGTGTTTGTTCATATTTGTTATCTTTAGGCAATCAAATATTTTCGGAATGTGAGGGCTTTTATCGCTTAATAAAGTTGCCAAATGACATGGTAATCCGGTGTCTATCAGATGCCTTCAGTCTATCAGTATGTGTTTAGCAGATATGGTTCGTTACACTCTCTACATTGATCTACATGTTCCTGACAGTAAGTATTCTTGGGTTAGTCGAGTCTGTCCAATTCGTAGTCTAGTCAGAACTACTTCGTGTCGTCTGCGTCTTTGAATTTATGTATTACATAGAAGTACTGTACTCTTGATTTGTTTTCTGTTGTGTTGGTCCAAGTTGCCCGTCATTTATTTAATACCAGTTTTAGCTAGAACCCCTTGGCTACAATCTCCCTGATGAAGACCTGAAACTCAGGTCGAAACCTCGGCATGAATAAATATTTTTTGTTTATTTATGTTCTTTTTGCTGACCGTACCCCCGACCTTCTTCTCCAATTATTTAATATTTCAATTGTCATCAGTGGATAACGGTCGATGAGGAGGCAATCTAAGCAGTCAGATGGCGAGATCAATGATGCAGCTTTTGCCGCTTGGTCTGTTTTACAATTGCCCGGCATGTCCTTGTGTTCTGGTATCCAGATGAACAAGACTGTGCGGTCAGTCATATTTAACTTGAAGATTATTTGAAATATGATTACTGCGATAGTATGTTTTCATATACGTTTTTCAATAGTGACAATAAGCTCATGAAATCAGTGAATAGTAAGATATTATTTTTGTTGGTTTCTTAATAGGCCTCCCGTAACCCCAGGTAAATTGCTCTCAGCTCTGCGATGAATGAATTGCTTCCGAAGGGAAGACCTGTTTGCACTATGAAGTCATCAATTATTGCTGCTGCTCCAACACCACCATCGGTGTATATGAGGGAATGTTCTGCATATTTATCCAGAAATTCGTAAAAATATTGTCTTCTGAAGTCTATAATTCGTCTGGTAATAAAATTATAACGTATATTGATATTAGGAATGTGCCATGGTTGGAGTTTAAAGTGCGACAGTTGAAAAATTTTCGGCGATACGAATTTAAGATCAGTGAGCTAAAGTTTAACCTATACATTAAAAGGTTTGGGTAGTCTCTTTTTCGTTAAATATTTTAGAAATGGTGGGTTTTCGTTTGCTATAATAGAACATTCTGACCCTGAAAAAGCTTTTCAAAAATGTTTAGAACTTTTAAAAAATCTACAGTTCAATTGTAAAAAAAAAAAATTAACAAAGATTATGTATGATTCAGATTTTCTTTTTTTAAAAGGCATTTCTTCTTTATAAAGATATCCTGAGCCAAATTCTAATCTCCTTATGTCCACCTCTCCCGGTACATGGTCTCTTGCCAGCCAAGGCTTCGTCTTCTTCTACCCTCAGCAACCCAGTTCATCACCAGACTTGGAATCCTACTATTATTCATTCATTTTACTTTTCGTAAACGTGGAAGTTGACGAGTGACGACTTCAGAAAGAAATTCATGGAAATAGTTATGGACGTTTAGGAGAAAGAAGAAATACCTGAAGATGGAAAACCGCCTTAATACATCCTTTAGATAAAAAAGGGTCCAAAACCAATGTTATAGCTATAACTATAGAGGAATATCACCACTATCAGTTACATACAAGATCTTCTCTAAAGTCCTCATGAATAGACTGGAATTACAAATAGATCACAAAATAGGAAAGTACCAAGGGGCTTTAGAAAAGGAATGTCCTTTCTGGAGCAAATTCTAAGCCTTAAACTGCTCATAAAATACTACACTACCTGAAGGAAAAATCTTCCTTTGTTGAAAAACATTTCCTTTGTTGACTTTAAAAAGGCCTACGATTCAGGAAACCCTGAAAGAGTATGGTTGAGACCAGAAAACCATAAATCTGATAAACCTGACTCTGACAGATATAAAATCTAAAGTGTAATTTCAGGGTCTTATAAGCAAACCGTTTCAGTAATAAATATCGTACAAATAATAGCTGAAAAAGCAGGCCTACAAATATCATATGAACAAACAGAGCTCATGAGTACTGAAGTAAATTTCAAGAAAAAAATATTAAACACTGAATATGGAAAAATAAAAGACTTTCAAAGCCATTGATATTCACTTGTTTCTTATTGACCGATGCGTGATAAAAAAAAGAGAAAAAAAAAGCTACTACTCCCACAAAGAAAAACGTCATAAATTACTTTATAGTACGTGTAACTAGATTTAATTTAAGTCCTAATAGCTAAATTGAGAACGACAAATATTTTTGAGATATAGATTTTTCAAAATAAATTCACTAACTACTTCCAAATTTTCCCTACTTTAAATGATGTTCCATCAAGTTTTCACTGTTGTTGGCAATTTTAAAGATATAGAGGTCCGAATGATAAATTAATTTTTTTTTTAAATTTTAAAACAGCCAACATTTTGTATTCCTTGACAGACTCGTCAATTTGACTAATGATTATACATTGTTTTAAGTAATAAAAAATTGGGGTAAAATAACTGACTATTTCTTCTCCTCTTGGGTTCTTGTACTCCTATAAAGCTACTATATACCTACTATATACCTACTATATACCTACTATATACCTACTATAAAGCCACCTAAGCCGATAAACAAATCCAAATGTGTCTTATCCTAAATTACACGTCGGAATGCCGCGGTGCAATTGTGGCATGAACTTTCTGATCCCGATTGTTCTAGAAAAGTGAACCTCACGCAGCCCGCCCTGCGTTGCCACATTCTCTACTTATCTCAGTCGATTTCGACCTTCTCTCCCAATTCGGTATATGGTTATGTACAAATCATAAGTTGTATGGGTGGTAAATTTCGGTTTGGCCCAATTAAAATCGTTCATTATTAACGCGAGGAAAATATCTGCGATTACATTAAATCGTATTTGTGAATAAGAAGAAAAAATTAGCAGATATATGTTTTCTCTTTGAACAAGTTTAGGACATAAATTTTTGATTGCCACACCTTGCTAACATGCTAAAAAACGTAGAAAAACCCAAAAAACAGTTGTTTTTTTTTGCCACCATTTTTAATTATACAAACTGAAGTATATACCATACAGTATACAGCTCTAATTATCGTCTGAGGGACGCCAACGCCCCTCATTCGAATTTGTGGTTGACGTGAAAGAAGGTGGGAAAACCTATTATTATAAATGTTTTATGCTTGTTCCTTTACTCAATCAGTGAAGAATCTCCTTAGAAGATTTCACGTACTCCATGACATTCGGTACATCACAGAATCTATCTCTAAATAAGTTTATAAATTAATGATTGGAGAAGATGCTCGAGGGGGGGGGATGGAAAAACCTCATTTATCAGCCAGTTTTAGCCAACATTGACTCTCTGATGAAGACCTGAAACTCAGGTCGAAACGTCGGCATAAATAAATATTTTTTTGTTTATTTATGTTGTTTCTTTGCTGGCCGCCCCCCCCCCCCGACCATCTTCTCCAATCAGTAATCTACGGTAAACATTTTTTTACTTTTATACTCATTGAATGATGCAATTAATTTTGCAATTAAATATTCTCCTTAACACAGTATCTTGGACTGTTGTCATGTCGGTTCTACCTAGGTAACTATCGCTAGAGCTTTGAATTAATTAAACTGAAGCTAAACTAAACTAGACTAGGTTACATTGCACGATATTATTGTTGAGCAAACACTGCATAGTTAGTTTACCTATATGTTTACATTGAATATACAATTAAAATAAAATTAATAAAACAATTAATTACTAAGACACTATTCTTTCATAAATTGACAAATTGTCATGGTGAAAGATATATTAGTAATTTATAACTTCAAGATGTTTTGTATAATATTCAATTCCTCTCGGCCTAGGAAATCTAAGACATCTCAATAAATTATTAAGAAATATCAAGCGAGGCTTTATAAAAGGCTAATGTTGACTTTAGGAAAAGTGAACGAACTATCGAATATTGAGGTTATCCCTAACAGCAGAAGAGGAGGGGGTCAGCAAATGTTTTCCTAACTTGGAGATCGACTTTAAACTATGTTGATCGAGTCAGCAAAGTCCCCATTTCACAATCCGTTGATCACAATATTTTGCCAACTCGAGCGCACTATTTAGTCTGTCTGCTTATTTATCCGGGTTTGGTATTATTCTCTGTCTGTGTCTTTGATTTGATACTATACTGACCTTTGGGGTCGAAGAAGTGAGTGATATAGATATAGAAAAATCTAAGGAATTATAATATATTTTGATTGGGTAAATAAATAAGTTGACTTATCATAACTTGAATAAAATTTCTTCTTTCCTAGACTCTATTCTTAAAAATTCCTCCTTTTTAGAGAGGCCTAGGTCTACACCAAAAAAAAATAAATAAAAATCTGTACCACTACAACCCATAAAGTTTCAGGGGTTCAGTATTTTGTAAGGAAGTACTAGACCAACTGTTGTGCAAGGAGGTGATTTAGTCAGAATCACGCTCCACCGCCAGATTTTTACCCAATTAAGGTTTCCCAATTTATGAGGCTGAGTGGACCCCAGGAAGGCTCCAGAACCCACAGGATTGATCCACAGCTACAGTGTAAAAGAAAATAATTTTCTTCCCAGCGGGATTCAAACCCAGGTCCTTAGAGTTAGTAGCACGGTACCACCGCGCTCCAGACCTACTTATCACTCTATACAATTTTAATAAAATATTATTATTGTAATTTTAATAAATAAACTATCTTCAATCGTCTATCAAATATTTAGCTTTTGGGTTTTTTATGGGTACGAGGGAGAGGAGGTCAACATCCAATGATAATCCAACGAAACCCATAAAATATGATGGCCTAAGAAAATATATACAATATGATAACCTAATTGAAAATATGCGATATGAAACATAAACAATATGATAATCCAATGCAACACATACAATAGGATAATCTAAGGAAATTAATAAAATAATTACGCATTTTTCGCAGAAGAAACTCGACTCTCATTGCCAGGTAATCACGATAAAGATAACCTTACATTGATTAAGACATAGATCAGTCTTCAACTAACCTGAGGACCAAGAATTAATAAATACTAGTAGTGGGCTTACTGTAACTGAGGGGACATAAAAAGCCGTACAGAAAGAGTAATCCAGTCATTAATCACGTGGTACAAATACTGTACTCAGTGAATCGTTTTGTAGCATTATGTAAGAAAGTAGACAACGTGATAGCATGGGACATTGGGGTGAAGGCCATAGAAGTCTTGGTACTGAACGCCGTGGGTTTGATTTCCACCTTGGTCAGTCAATATTTATTTTCTGGTCGTCCCGAGAAATGAATTTTGACATTCAAACTATAGAACCATGAAAAACTTAACCATTAAAGTAACAAAATAATCGTTGAATACAATAAGCAAATTTTATTTGTTAAAAAAAATAAAAATAGATAAATTTGAAGTATTTAATTTAATTTCATTATTAAACCTGTCAAAGGAAATCATTTTTTTTTGTTTCATTATTCAACTTTTTATGATTAATTTTCTGGTAAATGTTTATGAAACATTGTAGTGGGGAAGGCAGAGACAATATGGCATAGTAACTCATTAATTTTTTTTTTGGGTGGAGGGAGGACTTTGCTTTCTCCCTTTCCTCGCTCCCCCTTACAGGTAACAACATCTTCTGGCTTCTTGGTAGTAATTATGTTTACATCCTTCCATGAGACTTTCATACCATTTTACCTATTTCTTCTTTAATTATATTTCTGTTGACCTCAGATATTCCTCTGCAATTAATGCAGTCGAGCTTATAATTCTAGAGTAATATTGTGACAGTGCTTGTGTTATTGCAACAATGTGCAACGACAGAACTGTATACATTAATGCCCTGAACTAATAGTGCTCTAAGCTGGCTATATTAATTATTAGCTATTTGATCAATGCTCTGAGAGCTGTTACCATGTCACTAGCGAAGCTGCTGTCGAAACCTTTCGATATTTAGCCACTGTCATGAGCAATAACTATCTTCTATGATGGCTCTATTAGCTCCTACAATAGATGTACACTAACTAACATTATATCGCTTCACTAACAGCTACAACTCTTTGTATCCGTCACCAACAGAGTGCTTGTTCCCTATATTATTACTAGCCTCGTGTTCATGAAGGCAAAGTTGCTCTGGCTTGGTAGCAGTTATGTACATACATATTGAATAACTATTTATAGATATATGTATCATATGTATATATTACAATGTTCAGATCCACAGTTGTTATCGGTACCAATCTAAATGCGCTTTGTTTGTCCCTTTTTGAATATGTAACATTTTGAGCGAAGGGTTCCGTTCATTTCCAATTTTCCTGTACCAAATTAATCAGCGCGATCTAGTTCATGTTTAGAAACGATTTGAATCCAATACACTGAAAAACTTTTGAATCAAATTAGATTAATTTGTCACTTTTATAGGCTTATAACTATTTTTTTAGTTACTCAGTGATATTCCACGAATCTTTAGAGATAAAAAAAGATTCACTCTTTATTGCAAAATACAATGTTACATCGACATTGGAACAAATCGGGAGCTAAAAGCTGAAGTTACTTTATGGCTTTAGCCTAATAACTGTTCTGCCTTTCTTGTCCTTGAATTATAAAAAAGAAGACTAGGAAGCGGATGTTATATTCGTGGGGATGGCTTTATCCAATCAAATTTTGTTAAGTTTAAAGGCGGGAGACAAAGGGAATTCGTCCAATTGGATATCTTAAAAGCAGTAGAAGGAGATCTTAAGGAAGTCCAATAATATCGTAGATTCATTAGGTAATAATGGAGGTAACCAATGAGATCTAAGCAAGTAGAGGAAAACCCGTAGGAGGGTAGGGAAGTTTGTGACTGTGGCAGTTGAATACGGAAGAGAGAAATAACCCTTTGATTGCATCCCAAACTCTCCAATCCCATATCATAGCCCTCGAAAAATGGTGTCGTAATTGGAGGATTAAAATAAATCGCAACAAATCCTATCAAATCACTTCATTATCATTATTAAACCTTTTTTATTATGTATATATGTAACATAGATCCATTTTATTATTTACTTACATATTTTCTATATTGTTTCAGACAGTAGCCGATATTGCTATTCCCTGAAATGAAAGGTGGGTCTTAAATTAAGTTGTATTTATTACTTTCTATTAGTTGAGTCAGTTTCCTTCCTTCTTCTGTTAACATTCTTAGATGCCAAAGACATTGTTGACTAAAATACTAGTGAAAATATTTTATTCTCAGGACATGTATTTTTTTCATTCCCTACATTTTTAATTCCCAAAAATTTTGATATGATTTCCTTATCTACTAGATGTGAGGAAAGTAACATGAATGAACGGGGAGTATTCTTTGAAAATTGTTCTTTTCCTAAACATTTTTTGAAAACCAATCTCTCTAAATAGCGTTTGGAAGTTTTATTGTTTTACAATATTTGCTATAATATATAATAGAAGTTACTATTAAATCCCCTCACTCTTCTGGTACCCAAAATAGTAAAGAGATGATGATCACAAATAAAATGTCTATTGTATGCCGAATTTCTTCAAGACTTCTTCCCTTGCGTTTAATTGGAATATGCATTTTCTAATCCGTTATCTTATATTAGAGATATACGAAATAAATATGATGTAAACAAATTGCAAGTTAAACATCATGTTGTTCAATGATGTAACATGATAAGAAAGACGCCACTGGGAGCCATGTACTGTGGGAATCCCCAAGCTGATGTCACTAGTGATTTTTCTATCTTATTATCAAAACATTAGGAGAAAAATTAAAAATCTTGTTAAGTTTTATCATTTATTCAAATCATTATCTTCATTTTTTCTGTCTCAGAGGCATTTGTTTTATTTTTAACTTACTGATTCTTGCAGTTTCACTTGGTTTGTACATGCCTATTTCTGGATGAGTACATGACGAAGCTCATTGTCACCAAGCGAGACCATGTAGTAGGGGTCTTCTAGCCAAAGAAACCATAAGGAATGGTCTGATTTACCACAAATGTATTTAAGAAATGAATTTTGCATTAATTTTTCTCTAGATCAAATATTTCATGTTTATTTTATATTTTAGCGTTGCTCCGCTAAAGTACCTTGCACCGTATTTATATTCATTGTTGAATATTATAAATAATTTAGGACTTCTCTACAACAAAATATATCCCAAAAATACATATCTTATTCCGAAAAATTCTGAATCAAATTTTTTTTTTTTATTTTAATAATAATTGTGCACTAGATGTTATAAATTTTTCTATATAAAATTATATAATATGACTATGTTTTATGTAGCTTGCATGATCTTTTGTTATACATAATGAATAATAAATAATAGGACACTCATAATCTTGGAATACCACTATTCTCTGAACCCCTTCAAAGCCTCATACTATCCCATCTAAGCTCCAGACTGTTTCAGGCGATTTTTCATTGGTTATTTCATAAGTGAATTATTGTCCACTTAGCCAGACAACATTATTTTGTTCTATATTGCTGAAAATCGGTATTGAGTCTCAAAATATGCATACATTTTTTATTTGTTTTTGTCGTGCAGCAAAGCAAGCCACCGTTATTGTTTTGGTATGACGTCATTTCGACATGAACATACGATATTTACTCAGTGAGAGTGTTATTTTAATTTCTTTCTTTTTTTTTTCTAAACAATTATCTATTATGAGTAATATTCCTTATCATTTTTATCCATTATCTAATTGAAAAAATACAGCAATAATCATTTCAGAAAAGATGTTTATCCAAGTACCGAAAGATGTCAAAACCAGAATCATTCGGTTAAAGCTGGCTGGAAGGGATCCAAAATTTTTATTGAATCTAAATAATAGATTATATTTTTGTGAAGATCATTTCCATGTAAGTATGATGCAAGATACAAAGTGTAAATTCATTAGAGGTTTTTCTATCCCAAAAAACTACTTAAAGCAATTAAAAAGTACTGATTTGCCTTCCAGATGGAAAACTATTTGGAGAATTATATCCTATACCAAATAATGGGTTTAATGAAAAAAAAAAAGCATTAGCAATACGTGTAGTGTTTTTAGTAAATAAATTGAAATTTAGAATATACAGATGTTTTAACATTTCTAAACTCTGCTCAACAGAAATATTTGTTTGTTGCAAAAAAAAATGCTACTTAATTGATTCTAGGTAAATTGCTAACATTAAAGCATTGATTCTAGATAAATTGCTAACATTTAACCATTGATTCTAGATAAATTGCTAACATTAAAGCATTGATTCTAGATAAATTGCTAATATTAAAGCATTGATTCTAGATAAATTGCTAACATTAAAGCATTGACTCTAGATAAATTTCTGCTTTTAAGGAACAGTATTACTCGAATGTTTTTCCAATAATGAATATTCTTTTAAAAGCAAAATACGTAATAATTTAAAAACAACTAAAATATGTGAATCGCTAAATGAGTGCTGCCCTTTATGTCTAAATTACATCACATAAAAAATCATCATGGTGGCTAGTGTTTTCCTTCTGTTAATACACAGATTAAAAATCTTAGTTTTTATCTTTTTTATATCATTAGGTTTCTGAATTGACTGACAATAATATTAAAATTATTTCAATTTTTTTTTCTCAAATATCAAATACCCTATTCATTAATACCCAAAATCTGTAAGCAGTTCTACTTCATGTTGACTTTCAAATTCTACAGTTTACTCATTCCTATGCCGAATTTATTCTGGTTATTTGAAAGTATCCATATTGCTTTCTCTTGGTGATTCGGTTAACTTAATTATAGTATACATAAGGAAATACTATATGATACAAATATATGGTTTGACTAGAGATATAGGAGAGCCCCACGGAGACAGGTAGGCCTAGATCAATACCCAAGGGCTAGGTCACTGCCTCTAGCCTCAGTCTTCCCTATACTTCAAAGGGTTCCTTACCTTCCTCCCTAGTATACTTACATCATCTGTATTAGTTCATAAGAGGACTAATTACAAAGAAATAATTTAATAAAACATGAGAAGAAGATGGTCGGAGGAACGATTTTTTATATATATATTTTTATAATATCTTCTATGGTTATTATAAAAATTTTATTTTTATATGTATTATGTACTACATAGTACAGCGATATTTTATATAAATACATGTTAAAAATAACCCTTTGATTGCATCCCAAACTCTCCAA
>NW_027112142.1:246144-246595 GCF_000696795.3 Halyomorpha halys | reverse complement strand
CGATATTTTATATAAATATTTGTATAAAATATCCCTGTCCCAGATAAACAGTGAAATATCTAAAAAAAAAGTGGGTATTTTAAAACATACATGTTATCTTTGCAATAAGGGTAAGTTTATAGTCAGTTCAAAACTGTAATATCTTGAGATTAGATTTTATATGTTCTACCAGGATCTCATCCTTATTGTTAAGATTACATGAATAACTTAAAATAACCATAATTTAAGATATTACACTGATGAACTGGAACAGCGATATATTATATTACATATAATATATCATAAATGATACATAACATATATTATATATTTTAAATATTTATTTGTGTTATATATTTTTATTCAATTCCTTACATGATTATTATAACAGCTTAATTTTTTTTTGTTTAACAATTGTTTAAGGGGAGGGGGGCGTAGTCTCGTGCAAAAGATACCATTTATAAAGTTTTAA
>NW_027112142.1:230465-245949 GCF_000696795.3 Halyomorpha halys | reverse complement strand
ATATATATATGTTTCCATACATATATACCATACAGTATCACTGCTCTTACTAATATCTTATTTTTGCATTGGAGAACAACATTTTATTGTTGTAGACGTTTCAGGTGGCTCAGTTCAGCCTCTCTAGTTTGGCTATTCTTTCTTCTATGAATACCCTATCCCAACCTTTGCTACAGACTATCTCTCCTATGTATAAATACATGGTTATTATAATAGTTTATTTATTTTTTTTAAAGAATTGATTATAAAGGGAAGAGGGGTGTAGTCTCGTGGAAATGACAATTCTAACAAAATATTTAACAATTTTCAATGATAACGTTGGATTATTTTAAAAATAGTTGTAATGACCATAATAAAGATAGATAATTATAAAATGTATAACAGACTACTGCAGCAACCTGACTTTCTGTCTTCTTGATGAGGTTGAATTTCCCAAGTTATTAGTTACTACTCCTTTAACTTTAAATAATTATTGGGAGTGGAATTTTATGAAGTCATCTATTGATTCTATTTGTAGTTCCTTATTCAATTGGCTATTTCTTCAAGAGGTATCTACTACGATTCTTAGGACCTTATTTTGGAATGGCGGTATTTTTTTTTTTTTTTTACATTGTACAGGTCTTTAGACTTTTATAATGGTGTTAACAGCACCAATTTTTTTTCATTTTTTTTACAAATAGGCAATCATCTCGATTTTTATGGGAACATCTATCTAGTTTTATGTTTTTAAGGGAAAATAAGGGAATTGCCAGTGATATTTATTTTTATATTTGTATTTTTTTATCCTCTTACACCCAATATAATGAAAAGTTTAGATTCTGAGGATTTTTTTAACTCCTTTCATAAAGCACTGCATACAGTGAAAATCTGTTGGAATGTAAATAAAAATATAAATTAAATTATTGAAGTAAAACAGAACTGTATTAAAAAAAAAATTCTTTTTTTTTTTTTTATACAGTAAATTTCAAAACAGATACGAGAAATTTAAATCAACATTATGCAGAGATATTAAGTAAGATTAATTTATAAATAATGTAGGATAAATTGTATATGGATAATTATAGTTGGCCTTGATAGGAATTTTGCTAATGTAATAAAGAGAAAAATTGACAATAATGTAGTTATGATAAAAAATTTTTTAAATGCTTGAACTGAGTAGAGGAAGGTTATAAGCAAGGTTGTGATAAAAGTGTATTAATAGTGTGTGCAGAGAAATAATTTTGACTATGGTTTTTAATGGATAATTGACTTATTAGGTAATTAAACATATGTGGGATATATTTATTAACAAAAAATAATTTTTACCTAATGTTTTAAATGTTTTCATAGATATAAATGTTTTGACCTGGGCAGAATAGCCTGAATGAAGTTTTAGAGTGTTAAATTATATGTTTTCATAGTGATATTGAGGTAAGGTAAATTATAAATAGTAATATTAAGTATTTAAATTGGTTGTAGGATCATACATATAATAGAAACTTTTTGTAGTAGATTGTCCCTGAAGATGGCCGAATTGGCCGAAACGTTGGACGTGTAAAAGAAATAAAGGTTTTGAGACTATAATTGGATAGTGTTTTGAATTATTTATTAAAAAAATTCTTTTTTTTAATCAAATTTCTTTTGTGTCCGGTTTTTATTTCTTATCAAACTCCACGTTTTAGCTCTTCCGTTCAATTTACCCCATCAGAAGAGCAAGATACTATAATTGAGCTGTTTGGAGTGTCTACCGAAGTGGTTTTCTGGAGTCAGTAAAGGAACCTCGCATTAAATAGTCGATTACAACATATGGGTTCTTCATCTCTCCAGTTCATAGCGCTAGTATAGCGTTGTGCTGTGAATAGGCCACGAACAAGTGTACTATAACACACTACTGCATGTAATCACATATCAACAGAGGTACGATATGACGATAACCGTAAAAGTATAAATAATTTTAATTTTATTTAATGTTTATATTTTTATGACAAAATGATCCGCCTGAGACAAGATATAGGTCAGAGCCTTTTATATCGAAGTGAGGGGAGTGGAAGAGAGGAGGGTTCCTTTTTATATTCTTTTTCTAATTAAAGATGGACCTTGCCATCGCTAGCTCTTCCCCAATCCCTGACATTTTTCCAAAGGAAACACTTCCGTTAATTAAAAGTGGCGATTTAATGCAGAGCTTGGAGTTGGAGTTGCTACAAGATTGCTGCTCCTTTTCAAAGGTATCCTCCTCGACTTCAAGGAGCAACCACTTCGTCATTAATTTCAGGTTCCTTGGTGTCTGTTAATTCAATGTTGGGCGGATCCTTTTTTGGTTTATCTGCTCCGATCTTATTCTTTGAATTTTTATTTATTTATTCTGGATCAACAACATCCCGATCTAATGTTGCTGCTTCCCCTAAGCTCCCCCTAAGCTTCCCCTAAGCTTTTTGGCTCCAAAAAGTACATATACAGATACATAATTTTTTCTTAAGGAAGCCGAGGTATAAATTTCAAACTATCTTGACTCCTGCAATTCAAAAATGGTGAATATAACAAAAAGAGTCCAAACTCTGACACAAATTAACCCATTTCGATGGTTCCTGGAAAATGAATGGTATTGTTCTAAGGAGGTTTCCAGATCCAATCAGGCACAGAGGATAATACCCTATGTGAATCCCATGGGATCTCTAAGAGTATTGGGCAAAGGGTTCAGAGCTAGCCATTGTCTTTTTGGACCTTTGATGTGAGCTCAACACAGGGTGTATGCTCTCGTCTGCAGATTTGCTTATCTCTTCAGTGGATATTCACAACGGATAGGCACCACAGATAGATGTATTTAATCAGATTTGTAATGTTTATACATTTTAATTTTTTTCTATCAGATATTCATAATAATATTGTTTCTGATAATGTATATTTAATTGTGCGTGGTTGTAATGAAGAAGAGTCTATTTTTTAAAAGTCCAGGATGTTTGATCTAAATCATGGTTTAACGTTTGAAGCTATCTAAACCATAGAAGAAGCATTGTGGAGGCTTCTACTAGAACATTGTCAAATGTTCGTTATAACAAAAACACATTTCGGTAAGCCTCCAGAGTGATTCGTATAAATGTTGCAAGGTACATCAAGCATGCTTGAGCATGTGCTGCCATCTCATGTAGACACTCAATCAGCCTCACTTATTCCCGATGAAGGTTAACAACATATTTTTAGACCAAAAAGTCGGCAAGAAAAGAGCATTATGTTTGATTACTTTGTTTTTTACTCCACCACTTTTATAATACTTTCTTCTAATTTTTAAGCACGTCCATTTAGAATAATAACGGAATAATCAAAAAGTGCATTTTGGAGCCTTAGATAATACAAAAAACATTATATTAGAAAATATAATTAATTTATTATAATTAAGAAAATTAAACTCTAAAATTAAAGAGATGCTACTTAGCCTATGTATTTATAATGTCTCATTAGAATTATTTATGAAAATGAAATTATTGTGGAAAATGCATTAGAGTTCAATTGTGGAAAATGTTGATTTTCTGTTTGGAATTTTTTTTTCTTGAAAACTGTACCTTAGGAACAATGGATAAAATTGTAGTAAACTTCAACACGTTTTTATTATCTTTATCGCTGAGTCGGTAGCTGTGGAGATATAGTCAAAAATTAACAAAAATTTTAATTTTTTTGATCATCACTTTATTATTTATTCTCATAAGTAAAACCAATATCATTTTTTTTTTCATAGTGTTTCTTTAAATTGAAAACACAAGAATTGTTTTTTATATTCAAGAATTAGTAAAAACAAATTAGGACATTTTTTCCAGATATAAAGTGGTTCGATCTTCTAATTACTATGTCAAATAATTTTAACCTGTTTGTAGGAATTGGTGTTGCACCCAAAAAACTATTTCTCTTCAACTATCTATAAAAAATTTAGATTCGGAATAAACTGTTAACCTCAGCGTAGGTTACTCTAATATTGTTTTCCGCTCAATCCTGCAACTAAAACGCATATTACTTATTATTTTTAATCTTTGTTGAATAATGGATTTTAAAAAAAAGTAGTTAAAAAAGCTATTTTCATATCAGAAAATGGCATTTTAAAAAAGCGTGAGCAAGGAATTATTAAATAGTTCTCTTAATTGTCGTCATACTTACGCAATAGGCTTTTGAAGGTTTTTAAAAAATTAATATTAATATTTGCCTGATATATTATTAATATAATCATTCTTAATATGCGCAGTTATAAATAAAATAACCATTTAATACTATTTTCCCAGTAATTTAAACTTCTGATTAATTCTAGAGTGTTTTTAATTATCTCTGCGTACAATTGCTATATCATTCCTTCAATAATGAGTAATCTATAGTTAAATACATGTACTAAAAATTTAACATTAGATGTACTTGAATTTATTGAATTTACATCATGAAACTTGCTACTGTCTATTAGGTTAGTCTGTTGATTTGAGATGTGCTGTTTATAAATTAATTACGAATTTTATATTATATAAATTATTATAAATTTATTACGATATATCGTGATAAGATATCAATAGTTTAGAAATCAAAACCAGTATAATCTCAAAAAAATAGATAAGTAAACAAAACAGTGTCTCAGAGATATTTCAATATTGGGATATTGAAAGAACAATGTCCCATTTGGTGCAGATCCGTCAGATCTTAAGTTAAAAAATCCTTACCCACACAAAAATGTATTTTCAAACTAATAACCATCTCAGGCATCTTAAAAGAAGATGGCTACTGTATATTCTACACTACCATTAGCCACCCAATTCTTTTAACAAGATAATAACAATCAATGTAAGCCACATTGGCATTGTAGGTAACGAGCACGCGGACAAAGCTGCCAGAGAGGCACTCACGCTCCCTGGCCGAGGCACCGCCGTTCTTACCCCTTCAGAACTCAGTACACCCCTTAAACTACAAATATTAGAAAAATGGCAGGCCAAGTGGGATGAAAGCTCTCCCAGTAAATTAAAAGAAATAAAACGATCTGTAAAACCATGATCAACAGCCGTAGGGAGGAAGTTGCTCTAACCCGCTTGAGAATAGGTCATACTCTCACGCACTCTCACCTATTCAGAAAACTGCCACCTCCAACGTGCAAATATTGTCAGTCCATTCTCACGATTAGACATATTTTTGAAGAATGTACTCAGTATTTGCCAATAATAAACATGATAGGACTGACCCCATATTTATCAGAGGCTCTCATAGATGAGGAAGCTAAAATTACATTAGTATTTGAATTTTTAAAAGCACATCGCCTTCTTTATAAATTATAACTCCTCTTTTTGATTTTTTTTTAAATTATTATTTATTTATTTATTTTTTATTATTTTTTTTATTTATTTATTTATTTATTTTTTATTTTTATCATACCATAGGCGTTGATGACCAAAGAGTTTTACGCCTTTAAGCAACAATCAACAAGAACAACAATCAATGTCAGTGGCGTAACTAGGCAGGAACTATCGTGTATCGTGATATTTCGCTCTTTTGTTTAGCCATTGTATTTTTAGACCATACTACACGGTTTGGTTGTAGTTTACCATTGTGTCATTGCGTTTACCGTGTCACTCGAGCCAACCTCTAAACAAGTTTTCAGTTACCTAGAAAAGCAAAGGAGCACTAAGATGAGATATGGGATATGGGGATGTGGATTTCAAATAAAGCTTAGAGTTATGGTGATGTACGCAAAGAATGAAATTATAATTCCCCAGCAGCTGAGGGCTTGCCAAGCTGAGCATTACCGATTTACATGCAGTTTTTCAAAATCTTCGGTGCAATTCTGAGATGGTTCTTAGCTCTTCAAATCTAAATCCAGTATAAAAAACTAATGATGAAAATCAAGTATTATTGGCACATAGCTTAAATCCACATATTTTTTTCATTTGCTATATGGTACAGCGTAATAGGTATTAAATAATGAAAATGACAGAGCTTTTTAGATGTTTTGTTATAGAATTTGGACCGGTTATACTTTTATTGAGTTTTATTACAATTCCAAGACTAGCCCCGAATTTTAAAAGCTTATTTGAATAATAGTGAATTCCCTTATTTGCCATATAAATGTTGGTTGATTTTTGTACGTAAATGTTTAATTTGAAATAAATTGGTAGTTTGATACTGCTACTGTATTAAAAGTTAGAACTTTATTTTAGTCAAATTATTCAAGTTCTTAAAACTATTATGATTATATTACTTTTCCAAAGAAATAGCGTGTTTAACAGTTACCATTTAGACATCTCTATAAAATATTGTTACCATTGAATATATAATATATAAGGGAGTGGTATTGGGTAATCTAATCCTCAAAGCAATATGTTTATTTACATTTATTATAAACATTTCTTGAAATAATCTAGAAATTGCCATAAAATATCTTTGGATTACTTATGAATAACCGTCTAGGCGAGTGGAAAGTTGCAGGTGGTGATGAGTGTCCTTTTCAACTATATAGCCTCCAAATTCAGATGTCCATGATCTGACTAGATCCATTTTTCGATGTGCGCTTCTTCACTCTTAAACTCGAAGTGTCTTAAATCTGTCTTCCCCGTAGTCCAACTAAACCTCCCTCCCCCGCTGATATCAGTGGTTGTTACCTTTTGGTCCTTCTTCTTCATTGGCTTCTCGTAGCTCCACCCCCAAAGCATATATCATAAAGTATACAGAACAGGTTTTTATAGAGAGTCATATCTGACTTTTTTAGGCCACGTAAGCCCCTTTTCTCATGACCTACGACATGTGGGAACCCACATGGAAGAACTTCCATTAGCTCTTAAAATCTCCCTGTGTGTAAGTAGCATTTATGACGAACCACTGTTTCCCAGGATCTAAGTCAACCTAGATGTTCAGGCAAAAACTTATTTGGTAATATTTATAATCTTTTAATGTATAGTACATAGCACTATCAACTCTTAAATCTATTAGAGTTGTTACAAAACTAAGTCCAGTCAACGGTTCAATCCGTGGAATACCTCAAACACTAAATATTAAAAATCCATGTGTCCATGTGGTCTTGTCCCTGCGTGTCGAGCCTGCAATATCTTTATAGCAGCCATTTTCTCGTTCATGCAGCAGACATATCTAAACTACCTGAGCAACCGCTTTTTCAGAGTAGTTTTAAGCTCGGGAGCCTCCAACTGTTTTGTTATACTCTCGTTTCTAATGCACAATCTCTCCTTACATTCCAAATAGATCTCCATAGGAACCTCATTTCTGCCGCTGTTATGTGACTGGTATGCCTTCCAGCATAGTCCAGTTTTTAGTCTTACCATTATTAGTAATTTGTTAATCTGGCATCTATTTTCCTTGAGTTACTAATTACGGACTCTAAGTAGGTGTATTCCTTCATTACCTCAAGTTTATCGATGTTGCAGGTCAGTTAGACGTCTACCTATTCCTCTCTCGTCATAAGCAGCCCTTTTACTCATGGAGTTGTTGATTTTCCTTTGTCCATCCCTTTTCTCACCATCTCCTTAACCCATTTCACCAGAGCTTGTTGTAATCTTGTCTTGCTGGTCGTATATTAGGATTATATCATCCACGTATAAAAGACAGTCTGAGGACGGTTCTCATATTTTATTTTCCAGCTTGCAAATTTTCTGGATTTCATCTATAAAATTAATAAACAGCCGGGGGCTGTCTTTTTATTTAACTCTCGCAATCGAAAAAGGTTCCGATCACATTCTATTTATCCTTACCATGCCTTGGCTCCTGGGTCCGCAGATCAAACTGCCAAAATCGTTCTAGTTCAGGATATAATAATTTAATATTTATCAATTTCAGTTAATATTAAATTTGAAATCATAGAGTTATATTCAAACCAGACTTACAGAACATTAACAGCACACCTATACGGTCTGATGTATAATACAACGTGTTGTATATTAATAATGCACTGTAGGTATTATAAACATTCAAAGTGATATGATAATGAACTATTATTATTTTGATATCATTAAGCTAGTTAATGGCCCGTACCGTCATTAAACAATTAATCAAATTACCTGTAAACGACCCCGCGGTCGTTATTATCAAACTGATTTTCCATTTCATCGTCCTTTGTACACTGACCATTATACCGCTGAACATCGATACAATAAATCGATAGGAAAAATAATCATATAATACCTGCAATAATAATCAAGGACAATTATGTGCTTAGATGCGTTTATTTAAATCTCTCTCGACCCTATAAGGTCATTGATAACACTTTCATCTTAATTTGTCATGAAAAATCTATTTTATTCTGTATTACTAGAAATTCCCCATGAACCAGTAAAACTTTTTTACTTTTCTCTGTGAATAGTGTTCTCATCAACCCGTAGAAGTTAACATATAAGTAATTGTTTACTAATTTCAATAGATTTTAGTGTAAAACTTTTTGCCAAAGATGGTAAAAAGCTCACCACTCCGTGTGGGTTCGTAGACCAAATATAGCAAATGTTTCAAAATGGCCATTTAGATTAATAGTCAATAATCCATAAAGTATTGCTTGAAGCTTAATCATGTAAATTTACTAATTAATTAAAAGAAATAAATTGCCTAAATATTGATATGTAATCTTTTATGTATAAGTATATTTATATGATGTTAGATTTTAAAGTAGACAAATTTTTTCTCGAGTGAAGTGTAGAGTGCACTTTTACTAGGGAACGCAACTAAAATTAATCAATTTCCAATTTTCCCTCAATGAATAAAATCTTTACTCATTAATATTTTCCCCTTTTTTTTGCCTATGTACCCTCCCACCAAAATTAGGTTGTTATTTTTGCTAATACTATATTTTTTCAACGGCTAACGCGTATTTTCTATTCGAAAATAATTTAATTAGTTACCTGAGCTATACAATAGGAACAGAAAACTTCCTTAAAAAGTAGGGATTGGAATATTTCAACTGCGTACCAACGGAAGTCCACGTCATTATAAAAAAATAAAAATAAACATTTTTTATTCAGTGCTGAATGTGGAAACTACTTATGCATAAAAAGAGTAAGACATTTTAAATTGAATTTGAGTAAATGTGCTAATATTAGAGTCCTAATAGAACTCTTTAGATTCGTGTTTTCCGAGGTTCGGAAATGAGATTCCGTTCATGAAACACCGATATTTTTTTCCAAATCATGAGGAATAATATGTTCTGAATATATTTTGGCAAATATCACTTTTTTGAGACTGCTTTTGTTCTTGAAATAAAATAATTTGTACCCTAGATAAATCTCAATTTTTTTTTTCGTACTCTCCTTGTGTAAAATTGTATTAGTACGTACAAATATAAATATGAAAAAATGTTCAACACATTAAAAAAGCTCAACCCTTCTTTTACCCGGAGGTATTTTAAGGTGTATTAATGTATGTTCACTCTGTTTGGTTTTTTTCTCACCCTTGTATCAATATTATTACTTTAAACATAATCATATGTATACATAATATAAAAAATACACAGCAAACATCATATTATTTCTTTGCCTGAAGGGCATTTTAAGGTAGGTTCTGGGATCCACTGTGTGCTGGGTGCACTGTGCCGCTTGCTCACCGTCAGCGTTGTCACGAGCTGGAAGGGACCTTGGTTGGCTTACACTAGTGGATTATTGGAACGGGGAGGGGCCGTTCCGCTGGTCGTTAAATCTCAAAACACTCTTTATTATTTCTTTAACTTGTCCGAAAATTCGACAGTTAAACTAGAGTTTGATCACTGGAAAAAAATACAAAAGATATATATTTAATTGTTCCTTTTCATTGAAGAAAAAGCGATAGAGTAGAAATGGTACAGTGGTCTTTGAAGAAATATAACTCGGAAAATATTGAGCGTAAAGAGATATGATAGTTATTATCCGAGGAATAGTAGTATTCATTTTTTTATGTTTAAATAATATAATTAGTATCCAAGTTAAGTCTCAAAACTCTCTTTGTTATTTCCTTAACTGTCCAATGTTTCGGCCAATCGGGCAATCCTCAAAGAATATTAATTTACATCTCACATTCAACAATTAAAAAACTTTTTTCGGGCTATTCATTTACTTCAGTCAAATCACAGCAGTAAATTCTTAGCACTTTACACTATTATGATAGGAAGGGAATAATAGTGTGTAAGTGAATCTGTAATAAAAATATAATTTGACTGGAATAAATGGACTGGGTAGAATTGCCTGCAAAAAGGTTTTAAATCACTGAATTTGCTGTGTATATTTATATTTCAGATTGTTTTTAAGGATGGCCGAGATAGCCAAAATATTGGCCAGTTAAGAAAACAATAAAGAGAGTTTTGAGACTTTTTATATATTTTAATATTTTATTTAAACAAAAAATTAATACTACTATTCATCGGATAATAATCATCATCAAATGTTGTGTGAGGTATTTAATGGGCTTTGAATTGTGCTCTAATATAACTATTTACGCTCAATATTTTCCGATTAATATTTCTTCAAAGACCATTGTACTATTTATTTAATCATTAAATTATTTTATTTTATTAATACTATTTTTTTGGTGTTTTTTTTAAACTTATTTATCCATTCAAGTGTTTCCTGTAACCGGTTTTTTTATTACATTTTCCTTTTAATCAATGTGTTAGTCTTATTCTCGTAAAATGTATCTATTTGTTTGTTCTTGGTAGACTGATCTACTGCTGTGACTATGAATGATGGTCTGATCTCACATTACCGTCTAATATTGAATTTGTTTAGCGGGTCACTGAAGAGGATCTATGAGGCGAATTTGTTGATCGGGTGAATTGAATAATTGTGAAAGGGTGAAATTGGAGGAGCAGAAATGAGAAAGAAAAATAGGAATGAATGAAACATTTGTATTTGTTGTACAGACCGAAATGGATTGTAAAAGGAAACTGTAGGGGTGAAAAAAATTGTTTATTATATCCTATTATTGTATCTCTTTTTTTTATGATTATACCATGTATGTGTAATTTATATATGTCCGATTACGGATTGATAAGTATGCTGTGTGAGATGGCAACCTAATGTATTTAGGCAGCATAGATAAATAAATAAAGTATTTCTCTCTCTCTGCTCTATCGCTTTTTCTTCAATGAAGAGGAACAACTAAATAAATTTCTTTCGTACTTTTTCCAGTGACTTAACTCACGTAATAGAGAAAATAGCAAACGATTTTCTAACTTCCTTCAGTTCCAAAGGATATAGGTACGGTCAGATCTCGAGCCTTGTCACATCACAAACACGCCTCAGTGGCACATCAAGATAGGCCATAAGGAATCGCTAACGTTTTTGCCCCGCCATTTCCAGCCTCGGAGGTGCTGGACCTTGCTGGAGCACAATGGGGCCAATCCACCGATGTCATCCGAGGGAACGCAACTCTTTCACAGTGGCCTCATGTTTTTCTCTTATTATCGACTTTTTTATTGCGAGGAAATAGCGACTACCGAAGTGGCGATTTTGTACGCACCGGAGCTGTCGCGTCACGGTCCGCCGCGCGGCAAAAAACTGGGCCGTCGTAGCCCGGGGCAAGGTCGCTGCCTCAGGCCTCGAGACAAGTGAGGGGGGAATTATATTAGCCAACCAGAGTATATTAGATAATATCACACAACATTAATTAGCATTATTATATAAAATAATCTTATAGTACATTTTGTACATTTTTTTTTTACTTCATATTTTTATTCAAACGTGTCCTTTGAGATGACAGCCAGTGATTATGAAAAAATACTTCATGATTGACACGAAGAGAGAGCACTATCCAGTGGCATCTGCTTCTGGCATGATATCAAATTTAATTATTAGACGAAAAGATCTCTCATACAGCTCCTCTTGGATCTTTTTCAGGCATTATAAGGTGTGATTGTTTCGACCATCGGATTTATGGGAGTTTTAATGTTTTAATAAAACAAGGTTCCAAGGGAGAGAGAAAAACAGAACATTTCTTTCTAAATTTTCTTTATATAGCGCTTTAGCATGTTTATAAAAGTTATTAGATATGATTTTCTCTGACACAATAACTCTGATTCCTGGATGGCAGGAAAAAGGTTGAATAAAACCGTAACAGGCGTTAATCGATTTTTACATTCAACAGCCGGTCTAAACTGAAGTTTTACTAGTAAGATTATTCAGAATCGTTTTGTTAATTCTTGTAGAATTGCCACACAGTGTTAGAAACGATTAAAACGCTTATTTAATTGTTTTGGAGGAGATTTGAAAAATTCCAGAATGCGTAGATTGGACCCAGGAGAAGTAATTATTTTTTTTTTTATCTTCTTGGTCATTTCTGACATACAGAGGGACTATCTACTGGGTAACCTCTATTTTAACACCATGGTGGTCAAATTTTTAGATCCGCCACAGAAATAAAAGTTGACTCCCCAGGCTGGATTTGTATAATTCATAAATTGACTTTATAACCTTCATCCCCTATGATTTTGGTTCTCTCCTAGGCATATGCTTTATAATTTAAATAATTAGAGGATTATGTTTAGCCATACATTATGCAGCAAATATTAGATTGGCATTTAGTTGGTCTCCTCTAGATAACCCCCCCTCCCCGAGGTATGTCAGAAATAACCAGGAGGGGGTCTTAAAAAAATAATAATAAAGTTTCACTGTATCCGTGAGTCAGCACTGTGGGAAACCCTTCGGGGTCCAGCTAGCCTAATACTGTGGGTGCCCATGATTGGGGGAAAACCTCTCAGTCGAGTATGATTCTAACCCAATCACTTCCTTGCACAACCGTTTTTCTAGTAACAGTACTTCCTTACAAAGTACACCATCCCTAACCCTTCATGGGTTGAAACGGTAAAGATATTTATTTTTAGTTTTATATTTTAATTATCATTTATTTACATTTTTTAAATTTATTACGTATATAAGTATGTTATGATTGACTCATTGTCCATAAGTGCGGCAGATTGCATTATTTCAATAAAAAAATTCAGATAATAAAAAGAAAAACTAATTCTTTATATAAAACTTGTAATTGTTTGTAGCTTTATAGTCGTTGAGTTTTAATGATGAAAACATTAAAATATATATACTTAGTTAAATCTTTTTGATGACTTTCGCTCTCACATTAAAGTACTATATAATGTACGGTTCCATACAGTTTCACTTCATGCTTAATTTATCAATGCTATATTCTATTCCAATAAAGTAATTCTCGGATGATCAATTCTAATCTTTGGCACATACGGACGTAGAATATGAAAACAAAATTTCCCTTTGATAATTGAAACTGGAGGCACATAAAAACAACAACATTAAAATAATAAGATGATATAGTACAGTAGAACCCAGATTAACAGGCTCCTCGGATTAACCAATATTTAAAAAAAAAAAAAGTTAAGTTCTGACAAAATACAGTAACATAGGTTCAGGAAAATTCAATAAAATAACTGAGTTTTTGTCAGCTTCTGAAATCTTTAGAGATTGTACAATTAAATCAAATCGAACATCTGAAGAATTCTTTTAATAAATTTGACTTAATCGCATATTACATATCAACTATATATCAGGTTTTTTTTTTTAATTATAATTTTTACCTAATATTTGAGTTGAGTTAATGTTGAAGTTTTTTTTGTTTTTTTTTTTAATAAATCTTCATTGATCGGTTTTCCCGCTAAAAAATTCGAACAATTACAGTATTACATTCGATAAATAAAAACAAGCCAGATAAATATGTTGTTTACAAAGATTAGGAACACACCCACCTCTAACGAAACATGAACTTGACCCGATGGGAGTTCAAACAGAAATAGAGCCTTCTATTGCTACTTGCCAACCGCTCGCCCAACCAACTATTTTTAATGAACTCCCGGAATTGCATCCAAAAATGAAACAGGAATGCACTTAGATCTTATAAATACTTGCGAAGGTCTGTCCTTTAGAATAAACAAATGTTTTACTCACTTCTTTAAACAAGAAAATTTATGTATCCCTCTTGTGAAATTCAATTTAATTTATTTTAAACTTTTTTATATTTGAGGGCTTTTCTATCAAAAGTTCATTTATCTTCTTCTGATTTTTTTTTAAAAATTAAAATTCTACATTGATAACCTGTTCAGTACAAATTTGTTTAATGATTTTTATTAATTATTAAATTTTACTATCAATACAGAAATTACATTAAACTAAGTGCGTTAAAGCTGATAACACTTGTAATTATGATCAGAAGACCGGCTGCAACAAGTTATTGGGAAGTTATTAAAATCTGAAATTTACCAATTCATTTTCTTTTTTTACTGCACGTAGATTTCGACTATTACTGCACTTACTAGACAAACGGTCTAAACTTCAAAACTTTTAAATCGAAATAAAACCCTTATACAGTTTGCTACCTACCTCCTCCCCACTCCTCCACGCTTCCGCTTCATTGTTTCTTTCTGTTCAACCGATTCATTTAAGTATGTTGTACTGACTTGCTCTTTGCTCATTTATTGTCATTTTATATCATTATTATTATTTATTTTTATTTTTATTATTCTTTCATGACGTTTATTTTATCTCTATATATTTTTTTTTTCCTTTCCCCCGTATTGTTTTTGTTTTATGCATCTCCTGCACTTTTTTAGCTTTATATTATACGTATTACTATAAAGAAATTTTTACTCTTGCCATTGTTACTTGTTTTTATTCTTATCATTGCATCATTTTGTATCTTTTTAGCCCTGATGAAGCCCTGCAAAGTGGGGCGAAACGTCGGAAAATAAATAGTTATCTATTTTTGTTTCACTTTTGACCGCAACTCTGACCATCTTCTTATATACAAACTTCTAATTCATTACAAAAGGCTGATCTACTTGACAATAATAAGACCTATCTGTACATACGGAGTTGAGCTCCACTAAACCATCAAATTCCTTTCGTATCCAATCCAAAATCCTTTGTAAAATCCTCAATTCTCCTTACTTTGTCACAAATAAAATCATCCATAAAGACCTTAATGTTCCCTATGTAACCGATCTAGCCCAAACCGGATATCAATCCTTTCATTAAAACCTGCTTAACCACTCAAATCCATTAGTTTCTAACCTTGCTTCCTCTTTCATTCCGGCATTCCTCCTAATCGTCTGAAAAGAAGATAGCCTCGAGACCTTATACGGTAAAAATGTTTTTAGAGTGCTACCAATGGGTAGATTCTCTACCTGCTTTTGCCATACCATTATGATGTTACTACAAATTTACTTAATGTATTTTATGTACAGTTGTAAATATCAATAAATAAATAAAAAAAAAAAGAATAATTTGTTTTAATCATCAGTTCAAACGGCAAATCAGCCCTATAAAGAATTACACGTTGAGAATAATTGATTAAATTAAGAAATAATAAATTTGTTAAAATTTAATTTGTCTAAAATGTTTAATTTATTTATCCCTTTGGATTTTCAAATAGGTTGCTCAATTGTCGACTGACATTTATAAAAAAAGTTTCATAGACTTAGGTATGTCAACGATTTGAAGATTATGTTTTACATTTAATGTTACATAGTAAAGATCAACAGTGGGGATGCAGAACGTCCAATACTCGT
>NW_027112142.1:226139-228245 GCF_000696795.3 Halyomorpha halys | reverse complement strand
AAAAAAAAAAAAAAATGTTACATAGTATTAACTAATATACAACTCAATATACTGGAAAGTTTGGGGAAAAAAACGAAGTGAATAAAAAGAGCAAAATGAGTTCTATATGTTTTTTTTCTCCCGCCTGTCAATCTCTTTCTAATTTAGGTCCAGCTATTTTTAATTTAGTGACCGGCCTGAATTTACTTTCCTGGCTAAAGAAGCTCTCATGAACTACGCACTTTCAGATTTAGACGCACATGATCTTGTAATATACTAAGGGTGTGGGACTCTAAAAACTAAACTTATAATTAGTCTTAAAAAAGTAATATTTTTTTTATTAAAATACAACTCCCAATAAACATCAGTACCATGTATTTTTAAAAAGTTTATATATAATAGTCGGAAGTATTCAGAAATTCAATAACGTACAATACAAATACTGATAAATGTTTATTTATGAAGATATAAATCAGCAAATGTTTATTATATAAAAAATGTAAATATAAATAAAATTAATTTTATTTAATAAAAGTAATTTTTACTCCATCAGAAATAAGCAAACCCCTTGAAAAGGAAATCAAAGACAAATTCCAATCTTTGTGAAGTGAAAGCCCAAGGAGTAAAATGAAAATTATTAAAAATGATGTCAAACCCTGGGGTACTTCCAGTCGCAAATGCAGTAGAGAGGGGGTCGTACTGACCAGGCTGAGAATAGGTCACACGAGGCTCACCCACTCATATTTAATTTTTAAAACGTCTCCGAACTGGCAGTATTACAACAATTTAACAATTAGCCATATTTTTCAAGAATATCCATACTTCACATCACACCTCGATAGCTTAGGATTAAATCAATATATTTCGAAAACCCTCGGGGACGATCATAAAACAATAGAATTAGTGTTTCAGTTTTAAAAATCAAAAGATTTACTGACAAAAATATAAAATTGAACAAAAAGATAATAATAATAAAAAAATTAAAAATAATAATAAATAATCAAATTAAAAAATAAATAAAATCAAACAAATATATGCAAAATTAAATAAGGTATAAATGTCAACAATTCATAAACAAACAATTCATTTTATTTTTATATAATATATACATAGGGTAGTCAGTGGCTTGGCTACTGAGCCTCTGCCTCAGCAGACTACTGAGCAAGGCACTGTACCACAAACTTCAAGGATCCGTGTTCGAATCCGGCCGTGACAGATAATTATTTATTCTAGTACTATGTAGGCATGAATCAACCCCGTGGGTACGGAGTAGGGATGCGACATCGATGTCGATGTTTTCTAAACATTGATATTTTTAAGCCGATGTTTTCTAAACATCGTTGTTTTGTCCCAATTTTTTTTCATTTTTTTTTTCCAAAAGTAACTAAATGAAAACCAAAAATTTACAGTATAAATAGATTCCTATCAACAATGTGGTCGAATAATAAAGTACCTCCAACCTTCACGCTATGTCGTTACATAGAGATAAATTACGACTAGAAAAACAACGATGTTTTAGAATATCTTTGCTCAATATTAAAATACCATTGCATACAAATCTTTGCCAAAAATACATCGATGTTTTTGAACAACCATTTCAGTAACTCAAGGTCTGTTCCAACGACGACGTATAGTCCGGCCAGTCGGAAGTGGTTTTTGCAAAAAATAATGCAACATTGATAAAAAAACATCGATGTTTTGAAATAGCAATGTTCAATATTAAAATAATGTTGCTTACAATACATTACCCAGAATACATCGATGTTTTTGAACAACTATTACAGTAACATAAGGTCTGTTCCAACGATCCCGCGTCCTACGGCCTGTAAGAAGTGCTTTTTGAAACAAAGAATCCGACGACGACTAAAAAAACATCGATGTTTTTGGGTAATGCATTGTAAGTAACGATATTTTAAAAACATCGATGTATTTTGTTGTGGATGTCGGATTCTTAGTTTCAAAAACCACTTCTTACAGGCCGTAGGAAGCGGGATCGTTGGAACTGACCTTATGTTTCTGAAATAGTTGTTCAAAAACATCGATGTATTTTGAGTAATGTATTGTAACCAACGAGATTTTAGAACATCGATGTTTTTTGTAGTCGATGTCGGATTCTTAGTTTCAAAA
>NW_027112142.1:185502-225739 GCF_000696795.3 Halyomorpha halys | reverse complement strand
GTCTTTATGTTACAGAAATGGTTAAAAAAAACATCGATGTTGAAAAACATAGATGTTTTTTGGTCGATGTTTTAGTATTGAACATCGATGTTTTTTTATCGATGTCGCATCCCTAGTACGGAGCCCAACCAGCCTTACAATGTGGGTCTCCTTAATGGGGAAAATTCTAGCGGTTTTAGAGCTATTCTGACCAAATCACCATGAGGTCAATGAGTACAACCAATGGTTTAGAAACAGTACTTTCATAAAAAGTACTTCATGGGTGGTAGCGGTACAATTTTTTTTATTATATATAATATAAATGGTTAATATGCAATCACTATTATTATACCAATATATTATTTTATCAATAGGAGAGATTTTTAGAAGATGGCCACAATCTTCTTTTTTGATGTTTACAACTGTATTAAAATATATATACAATAAGCAAATTTGATGTTAGATAAATTACAATATCATGATACAGACAAGTGAGAATCTTAAAGATTAAAGAACCCAAATATCATTTCTAGAGGAAAAGATCTCAAGACTATCTTCTTTTAGACGCCTATGATGATTATTAGGTAATGAAGTAGAACCCAGGTTAGAAACAAGTGGGTTTGGGTCGTTAGGAAGTTTTTAATGGAAGGATTGGTATCTGGTTCTTGCCAAATCGGCAACATATGTTTATTGGGGTTCAGATGGATGACTTGATTTGTGACAAAGTAAGGGGCATTAAGAATTCGATGGTTAAGTGGAGCTCAAAAGCTCAACTCCGTAAGTCCAGATAGGTCTTTTTAAAGTCATATAAATATCTTTTATAATTAGTTGGAAGTTTAGGTCGTTATTCTAGTAAGTGTTGTAATAATCGGAATCATTCAAGAAGTTTTCTTTCTTTTAGTTTAAAAAAAAAAAACCTTGGCCCATGAGTGTATAAAATTTACAATTTAATGTCCTCTGTCCTTTATACATAATTTACAACTGTTTTGGGGCTAAAATCCATCCGTTTTTCCTCATTACACACGCATCCTAGTAGAGCTTGAGTGTATGAGTACTGTTGAACTATACCAGATGTTGTTGGTTCCATTTTGGCTTCTCATCAATGCTCAGGAGGGAGTTAGAAGTAGAATTAGCTAGAAAATGGATGTAGGTTGTTTAAGTGTTTTATAGGCTGTAAAAAATTTTAAAACTACAGGATATATTTTTTTCTTTTTCTTTTTTTTTTTTTTTTTGGTTGGCTCTAAACATCGTATATAGATCCTTGGCCACCCTTTCCATGTTCTTTCCTGTCTTCGGCTACTGGTTTCCAGTTTGGTCTATCATATCTTTGCCGATTCATTCTATCAATGTGGTTTTTGGCCTCCCAAGTGTTCTTTTGCAAATTATAATGGAATTCCTAGATCGCTGCATTAATAAATACATATGTGCTATGTATATTTATCACTACATATATTGCTATACCTGTAGTCGATTGGGATGCCAGGATAAACGCTGACGGTAATTAATTAAATATATACATACAATTATTTGAGTCCTGTAAAACTATTATTATTATTGAATTCCTTTTTAAAGGCCTCGTGTTTACCACTTTACCAATTATATATCTTTATATTTAGAGAATGTTGTTTCCATTGAAAATATATAATCTAATAAGGGGTAATATTATATTATAATATCTAATTGAGTAATATAATAGTATATTAATTATATCAAAGAATTTATTTAAATTTGACTGAAATAAAATGATAAAAGGAAGTTTTCAAATAATTGAATGATTCAGATAAATATGATTTGCCATAAAATATCGGTTACATTATAAATTATTACCTACTACATGTCTGGGAATAGTTGAATGGATGGTGAATGCTGTGGGTGTTATTGTAGTGTTAAGTCTTAGCCGTTTAGATCTGAATAGCCCATCTTTTCTCTGCTCTTCCTAGAGGATATCTTCTCGTCCAAGCCCTCTTCTGTACCTCTATCTTCTGTGTTTTGTACCCGCTTCTCCCTTGTCCCCCACTTGTTCTTAGGAGCGTGGACTTTTTGAAATTTTATTTCTCATTGGCTATCATTAACCACGCCCAAGAAGAATAAGTCACAAGGGGCCACCAGTGTTGTGAATAAACTACCTAGCTAATGGGTTTTGTCCCTTTATCATTTTATACCCATTGCGTTCGATGGGAAAGGTGTCCCTGTGTTGACAGGTAAGTAGGGTTGTTTTCTAGGAAGAAGTACCATAAAATGATCAGTATTAATTTTGTCTTATCAGCCGCGAATTTTTCAAATTTTGAATACTTCTACAGCCCCTCCAAAATGAATTATAGGGTTGAAAATTTGTATTTTAACTGATTTGGTGTTATGAGAGTGTCTTTTAGGGGTTTAACAACTATTTAATACCCGCCCCCCCCCTCGCAAGTTTTTGCGCATCAGTACGGTTCCTTTAAATAAAGTAAATTTTTGGGGCCTCAACTATTTTTTTTTAATCCTTCTTTACCATTTCCTTAAGCAGTATTATCGGTTTCTGATTTCTCATATTCTTTTTGTTCCAAAATAAGTAGAATATACGACCTAATTAGCGGATTTTTCCTTATTCTTGTTTTTTTTTAGTTTAAAAAATTCGTCAGCACCAACATTATTTTATATGAACAAATACATAAAACTATACCGTTGCTAAATATGAGGATCACGCTGATTAGACTGACCTATTTGCCGAACATTTATTGCGTTGCTATTCGCACTACAAACTCATTTTGAATTCTATAAACGATTTGGGATTCAAAACGACTTCCTTCGGCCCTGCAGGAAGCGCCGGTACCCTTGGACAGTATGAATGGAACGAGTAGCAAATAGTGAATGGTATCGTAACGTAGGTGCACTAATTTCAATTTATAATATCCTTATTACACTTTGTAAGACGAGACGACCTCCAAAGTTGGCAACATCGCCGACACTATAGACACTAAAGCTATCCCTTACTAGTACCCCACAGTAGGCCGGTCGGTGCTACAACATAGAGTTGTAGGCTATGTTCCTAGTTCGTACTATATGTGTGTCTCAACAACCTACTGTGAATTTAGGCCATTCAAGTTAATAAAAACATTATAAGATAATTTAGCAAGTAGCAGTCTTCTTGTCATAGCAGGATGATCATTGAGGTAAGTTCGAAAGGCTATATAAAATACTTAGATCTATATTTCATTAGTTAAGCTTACAGTTGTATGTTATCAGTTAGTATGAACAAATGAAGCTCCAATTTAATGTAATACATAATTAATAGCTTAAGCTAATAATAAAATAAAGAATCTGTAGCGCTACATTCCAGTAGGGTTCAGTATTTTGTAAATACCACATAGTGTTAATAGACCTATAGTTGTGGAAGGAGGTGATTTGGAAAGAATCATGCTCCACTGCTAGATTTAGTTTTATGTGTGTGTGGCAATCCAATGCACTGGGCATTGTTTTTTCAATAAATCGTTTTAGTACAAGAGCCCTAGAGGAGAAAAAAGGCAGTTATCTCACCCCAACTTTTGATTACTTTAATGAAAGCTATGCATACTTAATATTCAAAATTGATGAGTCTACCAAGTATAGGTAGAGGGAATAAAAAATGGCGGATGTTTCAAAGCGATAAAAAAAACTAATTTTTCATTCGGAGCTCTATATCTCAAAAAGGAAGAACAACACAATAAAACCTAAGAGAACGCCATTTAAAGAAGAGTAAATTTGCTAAAATATGAGCCCTAATAGAGATAATAATAATAAATTAATTTATTTTAGCAAATATCATGAAAACTACTATTCCTACAAAAATAAAGGTCATAAGCTTCTTTATAGTCCATTAAACTATGTATGTGTTGTTGGTAGTTTTTATGATATAGAGCTCCGAATGAAAAATCAATGTTTTTTTTAAGGTTTTGAAATAGCCGCCATTTTAATCCCCCTACCTATACTTGACAGACTCATCAATTTTAACTAGTAATTATACAAAGTTTTTATTGAAGTAATCAAAAATTGGGGTTAGATAACGACCTTTTTTTCTTCCCGGCTCTTGTACTATTTCTCTCTAAAATAAATCTGTATCGCTTTAACCCATAAATGGTTTGTAAGGAATTACTGTTACTAGTTCCACAGTTGTAGGAGTTAGTTTGGGACGAATCATGCTCGACTGCCAGATTTTTCCCCAAAGGACCCTTTTTATAAGACTGGGTGCACCTTAGAGGTCTCCCTAACCCTCAGGGTTAACTCACGGCTTAAGTATCAGAATAAATAATTATCTGCCTCGTGCGGATTCGACCTAGGTCCTTGGAGTTAGTACCAGGTTAGTACCTCTGTATTAACAGAGGAATTGGATAAAATGGAGTGAAGTTATGAAATATTATATGAAAAATGGTCACCGGAATAAAAAATAAAATCCTCAAATACAAGGTGAAAAATACATAATTTTTAATTTCTTTGAAAAATGTTATTTGTTAGTTTCAGACGGCGCTAAAAATTATAAGATTAGTTTTTCCTAAAAAAAATTTGTTGACCTACTCTTTACTGAATCCTCATTATGTTTTTTTTTTAATTTTTTGTGATAAAAATCATTAATCAAAATCAATAATATTTTTTTCTTCTTCATGAAAAAGAGGCAAATCTATTGGCATATAATAATCATGAAAAAACGTATATTTTTTTAAGCTACGCGCCATAAATTCTTAATTTTGTTATTAATTTTTGTTTAACGAAATAATCAGGCCATCTTATTTTACAAATTCTTCCCGGGAAAATCCCATATATTTAGCAAAAATTTCGTATATTTAGCATAGATAAAATATATTTAGCAAAAATTCCATATATTTAGCATAGATAAAATATATTTAGCAAAAAGTCCATATATTTAGCCTAGATAAAATATATTTAGCAAAAAGTCCGTATATTTAGCATTGATAAAATATATTTAGCAAAAAGTCCCATCACAATCGGATGATCGGTATGGCAGTGCATAACGTACGTACAAATGAAAATTTCTTTTCATACATTCGATTTTTATAACGTTCTCTCAGTGCAGTGGCATGCGGATTAAAATTTAAAAATTCAAAATCTTAGATTAAAATTATACAACTGAATAAATGAAAGGAAAATGGCGGAACCATTTTGGTAAGTGTAGCTATTAATATAATATTTATCTTCATAAAATCCTTCATTTCCTACTTATAAGCGAAAAACTGAATAATTTCTATGGTTTCCTAAGTGAGAGAACCACATCCACTCCAGCTCGATCTATAAGACCTGTTGGAATGAAGATAAACTCGCTATTGGAAATAACCGTTTAATTGTGTGATATGAAGTAGACCTAGTTAATTGGACTCACCGTCCCGGCTATTCCTAGCTCATGAATAGTTAATTGTAATTATTACTGCATTTCTAGCGGGGGCTGAGGTCAAGTTAATCGGCAACTCGTTACTATGTTTCTCTCTAGAACATGACAACAATGTTACCAGTTATTTTCAGGAAGTCATCTTTTTATATACCAACAACAATAATCAAAATAATCCTGTCGGAATTAATTTAATTTCTTTGTTTTATAGAGATTGATATAGGCAATGGAAGTACTTAGTGGTTCTCTACCTTTTCTTGGCAGCGGAACCCTTTTGGTACTTGTGAGAAAACGGCGGAACCCTTTTTGGTAGGTGTAGATAGATAGCGAAACCCTTTTTGTAAGTGTAGAGAACCTTTTTTTTTTTTTTTTATTGCATTTTAGCATTATAAGGTTAGGTGAGGGGTCCAATGAAGGTTGTAAACTTGGTTGGCTTACGCCAGTGGCTTATTGGAACGGGGAGGTACAGGAACCCTAGTTTAGCGACGGTGCTTTATCAACTTTGAAACATTTATTTAAAACAGGAATGGAAGAGTTAAGTTATAATATTAGTTAAATCAAGCAACTTTTAAAAAGTGTCTCAAATCAGAACAGGATTAAACCCGCCACCCTCCGTTGTAGCCTTTCTTATCAAGCCTTTAAAACGGAACATATGTAACTTAAGTCATGTTTCAAAGGTGATATAAGACCGTCACCAAATCAGGGTTTAGCGGCCCAGGTTAGGTAGGGAGGATTCCTTTCAATTATTTCAGGTGTTATGGTTTACTCTTTGGGCATTTAGCTCAAGATTGATAAGATCTTAGTAACATGTAACCTTCTGTAACGTAAGCCAATTTCTTTTAAGTTTGTCCAAAAAACTAAGTATTCAAATAGTCATTGAACAAATGTTTTGTGGTGCTGAAATGATATACTCACGTCTTGTCTAGTTCATTTGTTTATGTCGAATTTAATTCTTAGCATATTACTTATGGCCAAGGATATTTATTTAGAAATACGTTTCTGGCAAAATTGTGATCCATTGACATAAATGTAGATATTATAAATATAATGTAATTTTCCAAGATTGCTGCATTATCATTTGATACAAATAGAGAGTCAAATGCCATATTTTCATGATACTAAGAAGGTGACCAACCCTTCACTACAATGTGATTTGTAAATGCTGATTCCAAAGTTTAATTGATAGTTTTGTGTTCTGAAATGATGATTATTCCATGAGCAAATAGACGGTTGTTCGCTGTTACTTTGCTAATTATTTCTTTGCTGTACTCACACTACAATTACGAGCAATAGCAATTGGAATTAACGAACCGAATGCATCTAGAGCTGATTAATTACGAGCTTATTATGGATGCAAAGCAGGCAAAGATTGAAGCCAGATTCAATGATTATAGACCGCCGCATTGTGCACTTCTCAGACCTGTTAAATAGCTAACAGTTAAAGCGCACTGTGGCAATGAACACGGCGGTAACAAGCTAGCTCATTGTTAGTACTCGCCCGTTGCACAGAACCCTTAATCATATATCTCGAAATAATTTGAAATATTCGTTTCTATCACACTTATCACAGTGAAGCAATTCCTAAAAGTTTTACCAAACAACTAATTCATTGATTAAAGTAACGAATGAGATCTATTTGGCCTATACTCCTAAACTAGTAGTTTCCAGCCGATAGAAGCCTGGAGACCACTAAGGTGTAAATTGAACCATGTACAGCCCACCCCTCCTGCCGGTTTGGGGCAAAGGAATGTCCTCCTCGATTTAAAAAAAAAATATTTATTGATGTTTACAACTGTATAAAAATAATAAGCAATAAGCAAATTTGATATGTTAGTTATATTACAATACCATGATATTTGAGAATCTAACCATTAATGGAACGCAATATCATTTCTAGAGGAAAAGATCTCAACACTATCTTCTTTTAGGCGCTTGGGAGGATTATCAGGTAATGAAAGAGAAACCAGGTTAGAAACAAGTGGGTTTGGGTGGTTAGGAACTTATCATGGAAGGATTTGTATCTGGTTCTTGCTAAATCGGCAACATACGGATCAATGAAGTCCTGATGGATGACTTGATTTGTGACAAAGTAAGCAGTATTTAGAGTTAAACGAAACGATTTTGGATAAGAAGGTGTTGTAGAGCCTCAAAGCTCAACTCCGTTTGTCCAGATTGGCCTTATTTATAGACTTTTAGATCAATCTTGTATAATGGATTGGAAGCTTAGATCGGATTGTCTAGTAAATGTTTTAATAGTCGGAATTGACGAGCAGTTTCCTGTCTTTTCACTTTTGTGTGAGGATTCTAAGTTAGTCGTTTTTATATATGTAGAACTAGGTAACGGATTTCTTCGACAGAAAAAGGTGGGGTATTATGAAAGAATACTGTGAGGCTGAAAGTCATGAGTTTACGATGGAGGGTGCTTAAAGTAGATTTTGAGTCAATTTTATTGTATATTAACTTGTTTATATCTTGATATATTGACTTGGTATGGTAATCCTAACAAAAAATCGTCACAAACATGTTAAGGTACCAGACCCTCACGCGGCCCACCTGTTTGGTATCAATGTCATCAACAGCGAAAAAAATAAGGAAAAACTAATAAAAAAAATAATAAAGGAGCATTAAAACAGAATCGAATGTTTATGGTGACACTAATTCGATGAAGTGGTCGTAAACCTCCCAATCCTGTGGTTCCTTTGCTTCTTTCTTGTTTTAGGGTGTAAATCACTATAATCATCAACGCCCATGTTTCATATTATATTTTTGTAGACATTCAAATTTATCCCGTAGATATTTCATTTTTTTTTTCAATTCCAAAATTCTAAACTCTTTAAATTTAAGGTAGTCAGTTAATAAGTTTTAATTTAGGGTTTACATCTTCTTTACGAAATTATTTTTTCTTTAAAAAAAACTACGTAAGCCCGTAGTGTAGAAAGGGCATTCTTGGACTGTGTGTCCAGTGTTGGACAGATGTGACTGACCGTAAGTGTACTATTACAATAATGGGCGTACCCAGAGGGGGGCAGCTCCCCCTCTAGGAGTAAAATAGAATTATTAATTTAATCAAAAATATATTTTTTTCGAGCAAAAATTAATTGTAATAACTAATAAAGTATTAAGTATAATAAACATTATACATAATGTTCTTAAAATATTGGTTTCATTATCCTTGTCCGTACTGAAATGTCAGAACCTGATTGACTATGGCTTACCTCCTTCCTTGATTGATTGTGGCTTGCCCCCCCCCCTGTTTGACTTTAGTTGGCCCCCCTTCCCTTCTAGTTTTGATCCTGGGTACTCCCTTCATTACAATATTGACCGTGGTGGCTGCTTGATGACAGATTATGTTCTAATGGCAGATCTCAAGTGCTCTATCATTCTAAGATCAATAAAGTCTTATTACTACTAAGCTCAATTACTTGACCGAAGTTTCAAATCATATTTCTTATTAAACGCAGAATGTATTGTCATTTAATTCAGAACATTTTCCACTTCGATGCTTTAGAAGTTGTTGGTGAAAAACAAAAACAAAAAAAAATATATCAATTATTTTATAAAACTAATTAGGTGCTGCGTAAGGATTTGAGACCAGAAATATATTTCCATACGAAGTGACAATTTTAAACTTTTTTTGTTTATTTTGACCGTACCACTTAACTGAATTATTTAGTTACGGTGCTCATTTAAGAATTAATGCTCTTTAATTTCTTAAGCCTTAATATTTTTTTTTCGCTTGGATGGAGCGTTTAGGAGTTTCAGGGGGAAAAAAAAGAAGACCGAATTCGTTAATTTATCAAATTAATTAACTAATTAGTAAGAATTTGAGGACCACCAAAACTGCTTTTCCGTGTTGATATTAATATTACTGCGCCCAGATTGCTTATCGGATCTCTTGATACCGCAAACTTCACTTAATGGAAAAACGAAGTCATGTCAGAACTAACACAATCGACATAAATCTCGACCTCATGCATGGCCTCTGAATTTTCTAAAAATGGTATGCTTACTCCACTTCTTGGTTTAATTGTTCTCAACTCTTTCATTAATACTCTTACTCAACCTCCACTTGCTTCAGTAGTGACACGGCTGATTTGGGTTGTTGGCAAGTACTAATTTGTCTTGAATAGAGGGCATCTTTGTACTAAAAGAAGGAAAACTTTTTTGTTTAAAGAGTTTTCATCTTTTTGTTTTTTTTCAAAAAACAACCAGGTTATTAATATGGTTTAATAAAGGCAGAAAATACGAATTTGCCAAGTTTTCGGAACAAGTCCAGAGTTCTGCAGAGTTAAAACATATGTTAGATATATGTCAATAAACATATCGTTTTCCTACCTAAAGGCAAAGTGATTACATTTACTTTAAGTAGTCTTTTGGAATAAATACAATCTCTAATGCGTTTACAATTCGTGTCCTGCATTATACTTTAATCGAAGTGATCTTCACAAAAGTATAATCTATTATTTGGATTCGATAATAATATTGGATCCCTTTTAGGCAGCTTTAACCAAATGTTTCTAGTTATAACGCACTTTGATAAACAACTTTTATGGAGTACCTATAATAGAATTTTTGCAAGAACAATAAGGAATATAACTCATAATGAATAATTGATTAAATAACAAAGAAAAATAAAAATAAAATAACACACTGAGTATGTTTATGTCGAAATGACATCATCCAAAGCAAAAATGGTGGCTTAGTTTTTTGAGCGACGAAAAATAAACTAAATTTTAATACGTAATATGAGACTAAATAGTGTTTTTTTTAATAAATCAGGGTAATTATCATTATCAAACAAGCTATCTAAGACAGTTTCCAAAAATACCGGATTTCTTCGGGGTCAGTGTAAATATCTCAATTATGTATGCATTTTCTTTTATTATTATCATTTCTATGAATTTATTATTTGTTTTAATTCAGTTAATTTTTGATTTCCAAATAGTTAATTGAACCTAGTTTTGGATAATCAAATATGGATTTGACCAAGCTAAAGTACACATGTCACTATTATAAATATTTTCCAACAAAATATTATTCATAAAAGAGAAATAAAGAAATTTTATAATATTTTCATCTACTTGAACTTTATTTTAAACTTTTGGTTAGTATTGTCACATAAGGAAGAATTATTATTTCAAATCGCGTTATTGCGTAATAATACTAATAGCATGTTATAGAGGTAAGAAATTATTAAAGTGTACCTCAAAGCCTAATAGATCTCCCAAATAGAATGCTGAAACCCGTGTTCCATACTCCTGTTCCAGACCGGGCAGACCACAAGATGTCCTCCTTGAATGTGGATATCCTTCTTACAGGACTTTTTCACAGTCTGAAGACTTCCATTCAGCCCCCAGTTCGTTCATAAGAAGCAAGGGTTCGTCGACCCGTTCCTACACTAGGGAAGCCCCATTCATAGAGTCATCTAGATTGTTCTCTGCATTCGATCTTCCTTCTGCTCACAAACATTTGTGGCTTTACTGATATATTTGTCACTTCATTGATTCTTCAACTGTTGTAATCAAACCTGCACTATTTCAAATGATTCATCTCGATAGGAGGATATCAATTCTCAAATATTAACTAATTTATAACCTTAAATAATAAGCAGTGCATTATTTTATCTTTTTGATAAAATTAGAAATAAATTTAAACATGTTTTTTAAAATTAAAATGAAAGTTCTCAACCCCAACCTACGTGATAGCAACGTTTATCGAACAGCACCAATTCTCTTCTATGATAAAGCAAATTTAGTGTGCTAAGTCAGGGTTTTAATCAGGCCTATTCAATATAACACGTTGTAATTATTTTTAAAAAAATGGTCTATTTCTTATGCTAAAGTCCGACATCTTGCCGTCTAATATACATTAGATTTTTTTTCAAAAGCTCATTTACAAATGTTATAAACTCACTCAGAGTGAGACATGTGTCTAGATGGTTTCCTCCCTTCTCCTTTACTCACATCGTCCACATCTAGGATCCTGAGCGAACCCTACTTTGTGGGGATGACTCTGTAGATATTAGTGACCAGGCGTCAGGCGGAAGGATGGTACTACATCTCTTCTTGGGAAGTCAGCTGTGAATGGGGTTTTCTACTAAACATTTGTATCTTTTCCCTTCCACCTTGTCTATGTTTGTCTCCACTGTTTCTTCCTTAAATATGTTTCTTATCATTCGCCGTATTGAGTCTTAGAATTTTAGATGAACTGTTTCTGGCAGTTCTGCTCTTCGCTTGGCACGACATTTAGCCCTCTTCATTTCATGAAAACTCGCAGTAGCTTGGAATCCACAGTACGGCCTCATCAGTGCCTCAGAACGTCAGGTCCACTGTCGATAGGCTGTCATCCGTGCTAGCGACAGTATAGTTGATTGGAATTCAATGAAGAGGACAGCATTCCGTTCTTGTTCTTTAGGCGATGAGGATTGCTGCTATTTCATTGTCCAGGTTTGTATCTTCCTTCCTTGCTCCAGTGTTGATTTGGAAATCCGTTGAGTAAACCCCTACTTCAGCATTGATTCAGCTGATCCGTCCCTATTATGTGAGCCCAATCCTGAGGGGGGTACTTCTGAGATATGAATATGAGCTCGCGGAACTATACGATGCACAACAAGGAGCTTCATAGAGGAACTCTGTGTTGATATCATGGACGTAGCGAAAATGACAGAGTATATAATCCAGGTAATTAATGAGGATGGTGATGCCTCAGTGGAGAGCATGCATATATATTGTACATTTTATTTCTACATTATTTTATATAACTATATAATTTTTTTTTATACATACATTTATTACTTTTATATTTATCATTGCTTTTATGTTATTTATATGCTTATTTAAATTTAAATCTGTACCACTAAAACCCATGAAGGGTCAGGGTTTCAGTACTTTATGTTATTTTGGTCTACTACTGTTACTAGACCAACGGTTGTGCATGGAGGTGATTTGGTCAGAATCACGCTCGACCGCCAGATTTTTACCCAATTCAAGAGGCTGGGTTACCCCAGGAGAGCTCCAAGAACCCATAGGAGTTGACTCACGGGTACAGTGTAACAGAAAAGAATTTTCTGCCAAGCCGGATTGAAGGAAGGACTTGAAGTCCTCGGAGTTAGTAGCCACGCGCTTTACCCCGTGACTACCGCGCTCCCTTATTACTTTTTATATTTATCGATTCTTTTTCTTATATTTGGTATCGTTTTATATTTATTACTTTTATCTTAATATAATTATTTAGTTTATCTTAACTCTTGTATGCATGTGTTAGTGTTTTTCTTTTTAATATTAATATATTGTACATTTGGGCGACCATGTTGGGTTTTATGTATGCGTATATTTTTTTATTATATTTGAAATTTTATATAATTTTGACTTTAATTTTGCTTTGCGAAGAAAGAAAAACGAGAGAAAATTTTCAGAATTAATGGAAAAATATATAAAGAACGATAAAAAGATAGACAAAAAATATATAATTTGTAAGGGAAGAAATAATAAAAAGGGAAAAAATCATATATATCTTTAGCACATAATTAAATTTGTTTATAATGTTACAATTTACAAAATTTTATGTTGTGACTATTTATATTAATAGGATGAAAAAAATTGTTCTTTACCAACCCAGTGAACTTGGCCTGCGCAACATTTTTAGTGTTTTTCTAACGTGATGTATTAAGAACTCTGGTAAGATGTCATCAAATCCACCGTATTTTTCCATCATTTTTTGCATCAATACAAGTTCAAGCTCTTTAATATTTAAAAGTCATCAGAAAATTAGTTAGCATTTAAAAGAGTTGAGACGGACGATCGGTGGCGTTTGTTCATTTCTTGAAGATTTTATTACTTTTTTTTTAATGTTGTCATATCGACTTGATGACGCAATGATAGGCTGATCAACAACTGACCTGTGCGGCATGCCGTATACATTAATTAAGATGAAATAGTTTGGCCTGAAGAGGCCTTAAGGTAACAGACCGGTTTCGAGTTCCAGTCAGTATACCTACATAATTCTGCATCGATGGATTCCATATTTTTTTTTTAATACATATTAAATAATCATTGAGCTAAATTTACCCGAAGATATCATTCACATCGAATTTGTATTAAAGGAACTCCTGATGACTTGTGGCCTACATCCTGATCTGAATTCGTAAGATCTTTGAGGGAAAAATACATTATATCTATTTATGTTCAGTGTGGTCAATTGTTGTTATTTCGGTTTTGAAAATAAAAAAGAAAAATCACTTTCTAAATAGCTCGGATATTTTCGGTTGCATCAAAAGAGGCAGCCATTTTTTTGTACTCTTTTTTTTTCTTATTTTCTGCTGGCTTTGGTTCGTTTGGGTAAAAGCCAGGGCGTATATTAGGCATTTGGGATTTAGAACGGACACTAATTTTTAAACAATTAAAAGTATTTTCAGCCCTGCCAAAAAAAAAAAAAGAAGAAGAAGAAATCTGTTATTTTAAAATAAAATACTTACTTTTTTAAACATTAAGTAACTTATTGGAAGAAGATAATTGATCATATGAAGTAGATTCTATGAAGATAGTCTGGGGGCGGTCAATAAAGGTAACGAAATAGTAAAAGAAAACTATTTATTGTTAGCTAACATTTCGCCCCACTTTGCAGGAGTTCTTCAGAGCTGAATTATTATTAAATATCTGTTTAAATTTTTATTTATTTTTTTTTCAATTCTATGTTTGTATCTTGTTTTTATGTAGCCCTTACAAAGTGGAGCGAAACGTTGGTTAACAATAAATAGTTTTCTTTACTATTTATTAAACAATATACTGTTTTCTTTTACTATATTTATACCTCTATTGACCACCACCCGAACTATCTTCCTACAATTAAGTAACTTAGTTCACGCCATCTTATTTAAAAAACAAAATGTACTTTATTGGAACGGTGACATCAATCAAGAGGAGAAGCAGGCTTTCTACATATACTTAATTAGTTATTACTTTAACTATCTGGAAGTCCCATATTAAGATCTTCTCCTTTTTCAATATAGAAATATTTTTTTCATAAATCATTTACAAGCCAATTTTTTTTATATTGTCTCCTATTATCCATCTACTGCATGCGGAAATTGTTCGGATTTTTTTTTGCGGAAAATTTCAGCTCCACAGGTATTTACATTTTTCTGATAATTCAGATAATACTGATAATACAGTCGATAATTCAGTGATGTTTGTTACATTATATGTTAAGAAGACAAAGATAAAACGGATTTCCATCTTTGCTAATACTTGTCCATTTATCGTATTTATTTTCCACCTGGTGGATATTATCAAGCATCTTAGAGCAAATACGATATTTATATGTAACCAGATTCTCTTTCAGAATATGCTTCCTTTGTGCTATGTTTCCAACAACTCGTTCTTGGATAGGTCTAGAAAATCCTTCGGTCTCGTCAAAGATTTGCCTTTTACTCAAGCATATCACTGAGAGCACACTGTCGGTCTCAGGTTTTCTAGTCTGTAGCTACAAGTAACGTAGTGAGAAAGAGCCAAAGCTACCTGCAACGTTTCCAGGTCCAAAATGTTTAGAAAACCATTAAAAAAATATATATATATATATATATATTATTTATTTTATTTGATTCTCATTCATGATATTATACCTGGTACTTATGGGACCAAGTTTGGTGAACAAAAACTATATAAATTTTCAAAAATTATGTGATAGACCTGAATTTCCTAACAATATTCACAGTTTCCAATAATAGTGCTTTTTCAATTTTATCCTGTCACGATAGGTTCTGGAGAAGAATGAAATTTGAAATGAAATAGCTATTTGCTAAGGTTTACTTTCGGTAAACCTCCCTTTTCATCAAACTATACAAGTGTTTAAGCTCTTCAGCTAATTCTTCATATTCCTTCCTTTCTGTGCTACAACCTAGATCGATTATCATCAGAAGGAGCTTGAATCTCTAAGACATCTTTTTTTTTTTCTACCAACAGAATGTCTGGACTATTGTGATAGTTAGTATGATCTATAGGTGCAGACCCAAAAACAACTTAGTGTACCGCATAGAGATGACTGACTCCTGATAATATTTGTAATACATGCCATAGTTATCCGTCCTTTGAGCAATGGTGCACTACTTTGTACTCACAAGTATTGAATTGCCCAGAGTTGCATGCTTTGTGTTCTCATCTGGCTGTTTAGATAAACGATCGCCATACGGCAATAGTTGACAGGACGTTGGAGTTATGATTTAAAATTTAATTGTGCTCGCTGTTAATAATAACCCATTAATTGTATCCCAAAATCTCCAATCCCATATCACAGCCCTCGAAGATTGGTGTCGTAATTGGAGGAGGATTAAGATAAATTCCAACAAATCACATCAAATCACCTTTATCCTACGTCGTAAACCTACTGACTGCCCTACAGTTTCATTTAATGATGTTACTCTTACCCCTGTCGAACAGATCTGCTACCTTAGACTACATTTGGACAAGCGATTAACCCAAAATCCTCACATCAAACTGAAAAGACAGGAAACTGCACGTCGATTTCGACTATTACAGCACTTACTAGAAAAACGGTCTAAACTTCCAACACATTACAAAAGACTGATCTACATGACTGTAATAAGGCCAATATGGACATATGGAGTTGAGCTTTGGGGCTCCATTAAACCTTCGAATTCCTCTCGTATCCAATCCTTACAATCCAAAATCCTTCGTAAAATCCTCAATGCTCCTTACTTTGTCACAAATAAAATCATACATAAAGACCTTAATGTTCCCTATGTAACTGATCTAGCCGGAACCAGATATCGCTCCTTCCATTTTAAACTCTCAAACCCCCTAGTTTCTAATCTCGCATCCTCTTCCATTCCTGACAATTCTCCTAGGCGCCTGAAAACAAGATGGCCACGAAACCAGCTAATGTAAAATGTAATTACAGTGCTACCAATGGGTAGTTTCTCTACACGCCTGTAACACTCCAATTTGATTTAGATCAGATTTACTAAATGTATTATAATGTACAGTTGTAAATAGCAATAAATAAATATTAAAAAAAAAATCAATTATTAAGCTTGTTTTCTTTCTCACGGTGCAACTTGAAGAGGCTGGTTAGACCACACTTTTTATGGAGACATAACCTGAATACTGAAGACTTCGGGTGTCTTTTCCTTGTACCACTTGGACTGCAGGAATGCAAGCAAGCCTTTCTAAATCTATATTTTTCCGTTTTAGTTTGACAAACGAGATATTTAAGGATGATGATTAAATTTTTTCATTTGAATTTCAATTAATCCGGTATTTAAATTATTAGTTATAATTATCATTATTAATGAATTTTCTTCGTTCTCGGCTTTCACCGGGAATAGCAACTGCCCAAACTTAGAGTTAAGGAATATGTAATGTATGATATTGATCAATTTTCTGATTATACACTAGCAGTCCAGAGCAGCACTGCTTTCTACATTAGTTCCAAAATATTTGAAGAGTGATTCAGGCCGTATTACTCTTCGGTGTCCTCTTCCGGATCAAATGGGATCTTCCGGTGCAGCACTCCTGAATTTTTCAAGTATATATGTTACAGTTGCTTCCTGCTTTTTTTTTTTTTTTTTTTACCTCCTGGAACAAAGAAGGGGATTTACAAATATATACATATACCGGCTATTTCATTATCTTGTTTTGCCAGTATGGCATTATAAGAATGGTTGTCGGGTCCTCTGAAGGCGGTTTCCTTCTTGATAATGGCAATACTTATATAAAATGAATAGCAGGCAATTTGAAACAACGCAACAGAAAACATATTAAGAGTACAGTACTACCATGGAAGACTGTAGATGACACGAAGTATTCCTGACTAGACTACGAATTGTACACTCTCGACTAACCCAAGGATACTTACTGTTAGGCACATCTAGACAGTCTATCGTACCACTAATTGTTAAACACACACAGACAGACAGCAGGCATTTGTTAGACATCAGGTTTCCATATCATTTGGCAACTTTACTAAACGATAATAGTCCTCACATTCCGAAATTGAAGAATTTAATTTTGTTAGAATTTAAAATTGTAAGAAATTAAAACAATTAAACATTTTTCTTCTTGAATTCCTCTCCTGTTGATATGTTATGAAGGACCCTTAGATACTACGATCCTGTTACTAAAGATACCTGATTCAGCTTCGGCCAATTCGCTAAGGCTCAGTGGAACCGAAAAGACGCTGGAAAAAACTGCTGAAGGAGAAGTGAAAGGCAAATCTAACCAAGATGATGCAAAGTACATCAAAATAGCCAATTTCTTTTTCTTATTGGATATGTTGTAAGAAAGGTAATGTTCGGTTGTATATCCAAATGAATTTCCTGAAAATATTTTATATTTATTTGTCTTTAGGGATAGCCACATAAAAAAAACATTTATTCAAAATGCGACATATTAGTAAATTATTTAAAAATTTAAAAAAAATATATATAACTAATTTATTGAAGTTATAAATTGTAAGGGGCTAATAGTTTTAAAAGACGAAATAATAGAAAGGAAGTGTAACAATACCTCTAGTAACTCGAATATTTACTCTCTCACTACCTACTATAATGTCTCAGAAACAATAATTTCTAATGAAAATCTATTCACGATACAGCAAATAATTAGTTTATTTCATTCAATAAAACATTGCTAAATAGAGAACCAATGTTTTTAATCTTCATTTATGTTGAACTACTTTTCTGGTACCACATCAAATAAAGAGTCTTTGACAACACAATAAAAACTAAAAGTTTATTCTGTCATTACAACGCATAAATGAAAGAAAACACCTTTCACATGTTTGTAAATATCGTCGATCTTCAACTCCAAAGTAACCTTCTTTCCATCTATTCCTTCCTCAGTGTTGCCTACGCAGTGTTGCCATCTCACATAAACAATTAAATAAAAAATTAATGTAAACCTCTCTTAACATAGATACAAAAATAAATAAAACTAAATAGATAAAATATATGTAAATAGAATTAATCATTTACATTAGAGGATAATTATTTACACAGTTTTTATCTTCTTTTCCGTTGTTTTATATTTTTTTATAAGTTAATGTATTCTATTGCTTGAACACATAGCAAACGATCACAAGTAATAGCGTTAAAATAAATTTGATAGAGATAGCCAAGATTTTTTTTTTGAGTGATAATATAAAAAATATGTTGTTTATAATGAAACGTTGTCTAATATTCTCAAATTCGGAACAATTTTCGTGAACACACAAGTTACAATTTAGATATTGAAGGTAATATTCAATGAAATTGGTCAAGTATGTATAGGTAAAACCATACATTACCATGTATAGGTAAAAGAAAACTATTTAGTTTCATTTATCTATACATGGGCTATAATATAGTTATGGAATGTTTCTGTGTGTTGTCAGGCTGGGTATATGTCTAGGATATTACAGCAACTTTTTCGATTAAATCGATTGACCGAAACCACTTTATACAATCGATTTTCTTAAAAATTACTAAACGGTTTAGATTAAACTCTATCAGTAAATGTATAATTGATTCTATTTGGTATCAGATTGATATTATTCTCATTAAAAATAGTATGATATGACTTTACTGACGAATCTTTATAAAATTTTTCTCTAAAGTAACTCTAATTTTGTTTTATTTGAAATAAATAACCATTTCTAATCGTTGGCAGTAATGAACAATGTATTAATACAAACAATTAAAGTATTTGATGAATAACTAAAGAAAAAAGATTGGTTCTTCTTTGCAGATAAAATTACAACTTTTAACTCTCCTGCAAAACAAAATATAAACAAGTTGCAGTTTCATTGTGAATCCATGAAATGAATTATTTTGAGATGAGAAAGTATTCTTCCACACCGATCGTTTACCGACTGTTGTTGAGTCCTTTTTATCGCTCTTCAAAAAGTTTTTAAATATGAAATTCTAATTGTTTTTTCTCTCCGCTTATGATTTCTTCTTATATTTAACGGTCAATAGATGTCGCTGAAATCTCAAATTTTTTTGAATTTATTTTTTACCATTTACAACTGTATTAACATAAAAATACATCAAGTAAATAGGATGTAAGATCAAAATCGAGTGATACAGGCATGCGGAGAAACTACCCATTAGTAGCACTCTTATCGAAATCTCAATTTATAAAAAATAAAAAAAAATATCAGATTTCCACCAGAGCCATTATTATCCAATGTTATTTTTTTCTGCAAATATATTATTACCTCTAAATTCTGCAAATTATTACAAATATCTACCGATGAATTATAAAAAATATTTTTTTCCAAAATTTCTATTTACTGTTTTGGGGTAAGGAAATTATGTGGAATAAAATTTAACTATTCATAATCCTTCCCCACTGGGCCAGCCTCGGGGAGCGACTGTCCTATATCACTTTTGAAATATTAGCTTAAAACGGGAGGAGGAAACTTTAAGATGGTTAAATCGAGCAATATTAAATCAGCGCCTGAAATTATAAGCCAGCGTGAAATCCTCCACTCCCGCCCTCCGTGGTAGCCTTACTTATCCGACTTTTCAAAGAGACAATTACAGCGAGTAGCGTGGTCGATGTACAACATGTCACAATCTCACAGGAGGAGATCATAACATGTTATCAGATAGAGAGAATCGTGGTAGAAATCATCTTCAAATAGGTTATGATTTTTCAATAAATGATTATACAGTATATTAATGTGTCCTTCACAATTTTAAGAAGATTTATTTTTTGGCTCGTTCGAGGTTGTGAAGTTAGGATCGGATTGCACCCAGCTAACAGACAAACCAAGCCCTGTACCGCTATACCGTTACCCCTCATACTCTTATCCAGTTTAGTATTCTCCTCCTCACGATATCCTGGGAGATCCCTAAATCGGCGAAGAGACCGCAGACGGCCCATTCACCCGGATCGAGGCCCATTCAGTGCTGGAGCGCGACGAATCACACTCAATGGGGCCTAGCTCACTGGAAGGCCTATACTCCAGCTTCGGGATCTCCAGTTTCGATTCCCCACAGTGCCTTCTTTCGCAGTTTATCACAAAGCAGAAGTGAACTCCTTATATTTGTTATTATCACACAATATACAACTATTACAGATAAACTTATATTGACTTACAGGCAAGTTAGGTGAGATAAAATATTTAAAAATGTCAGCAAGAGTTAATAAGTTTTAATTTTTATTGCAAATAATATTAATTCTCTCATTGGTTGGTTACATTCTCTTATGGTTTTTTTTTTTTAAAGGTATTTGAATTTTTATTGTGATATAAAACCTGGGAGGAAATTATGATCAGTTGTAAGGTAAAATAATCAGCCACACTCCTTCGCATTAACCATTTAATACTCTCTAGTAAAATGTTGCAGAGAGACAGGCAATCTGTACCGAAAACCATGTCAGGGTGTTCATACTACTCCATACTCCATGGAGGCGACGGCCGATGTATTCAATACATGTTCTAAGAAACCGGTTCTCCTTTACGATCGAAATAAAAAAATTAATTAAAGAACTGCGAGATGTCCCGATTTCCCTAATGATGGTTACAAGGAGGTTGAATGAAATTAATATGAGTGCCAGGAACTGGTTCACTTCTCCACAGGGCACACAAGATCAAATCCTTTGCTCGCGAACACATTGATTGGATAAATTAAGATTAGTCCTATGAATTATTTTGGGATGAGATAAAATTTACTTTTAATAAACCAAAAGAAAAGATCTGGTGAAAAGCATTCAACGATCTATGGGTCTTTTAGAGTGAGTTACCGAGGAACATGCTGAAGTTTGATAAGGATGATATTTGTACTAAGGCTCGTTCACCTCTATCCCTTTATGCTTCCGTCAGATTTTGTTGTAACTGGTGGGATTTTCCATATTTTTAAATTTTTTAATTTGATCAAAGTGGCGCTCTACCAATGAGTAGATTCTCCGCATGTCTGTATCAAATTCATTTGCTGTATAAATTTAAAAATATAATTTTAACATCAACAAATACTTTTTTTTATATATTTAAAAAACAGTTGGTTTAATATTTATATAAGTTGATTGATTAATAATAAATTAAAGGTTTTTCTAAATTGACTTATTACTTTTTCGTTTTCTGATAATTACTATATTCGTATGTAAATACACAGTGTTGGAAAATTTGATTCGACTAGTTATTGTAATGTGGACCAATATTACAATTAAAGTTGTCCATCAAGTAATTGAAATTATCCATAAGAATTGTAATTTAAGTTTCAAATTACAATAATGAGTGGCGGTCAATAAAGGTTTGAAAATAGTAACAAAAATTATTTATTGTTAACCAACGTTTCGCCACACTTTAACTTAAGTAGGGTGAAACGTTGGTTAATAATAAATTGTTTTTCTTACTATTTTGAAAACATTATTAACCGCACCAGGACTATCTTCCTCCACTTTACTTCATACGGTGTATTCTTCCAATACAATAATTGTAAAGTAATTGTGATTATAATTGCAATTACTTTTCACCCAACTCTATAAATATACAATTGAAAAGAAGTAGAAGAACATACTATGCCAAATTTGAGGGAAAACTAAAAAAGAAAAAAAAAAAAAAAAAAGAATGTTTAAAAGTATATTACTAAACGATCTCTTCTGCATAATAGTTTAATGCATGTTATTTTTAAAAGTAAAAAATTGATTTAGTTTTAAGAAGTTGAAAAATTTAATTCCAGCCTTCATTATAGGAATATAAAATCATTTAATAAAATTAGTTTTTTATAGCTTTCCAAATATGGTCAAAATTATAGATTTTCCATCAGGGAAGTTTGGTTTTAAATGTATGTTTGCACTAATGTAAGGAATATTTAGCGAGAAAATTCGACCTAAATTTTATGATTATATAAGCTTTTCATGAGTAGATAATATTAACTAAACGATGAAGTCAATGATTAACGCAAGATTTGTGTGTTTTAAACGCATTATACTTTCTTACTGTACATTTTGTATTTTTACTACAGTGGTTTCTATTTATAACTTCTATAAGGTAAATATAAACAGAATAATAAAAAGTAATTGCCAAGACGTAATAAAGTACAAAATTTACCCAATAAGGTGTCTGGAGGTTAATACATGAGAGGGAGCAGTCTATATCATCTCCCCCTTCCAGAACAGTTCCTCCTCCAGGATCGATCCAGAACTGCTATTGGCTGGAAGTAGAAGACAATGAGGAAATAGAGCCGAAGCCCAACAGTGGAGGAAGGGACTGACCTCTTTCCAGGTTGAGATAGGTCGCTACTAACCCGATCTGGATAAAGGCGATAACTTTTCTTGTTAATCTGACTGTTAGCTCAAAATAGCCACTTGAGTATCCCATCTCTCCCGCCCTGTCGTAAACAAACGCAGTTCTTCGCCTCAGTGACCCAGCCTGTCCGCTTCTATTCCCTTTGTATCCTTTAGATTATTATTCTTGCACTTGAAGCGCATTTGGTCCATATGAATCTAGTTTAGTCTCTTTCAGTGAGTAATGGTATACTTAAACTATATTTTAATTTTGATTTGTCATTGTTTTTTTTTCTGTTGATCTATTTCTTAAAAACTAGTATTCGTTTTTCGCTTAGATTATTCACTATGGATTATGATAAATTTATAGGTAATACACGATGTACACTTTATACCAGCACAATATACTCTTACTTTGGTTGCAAAATAAAAAATAAATAAATTTCAGTGCAGCTTCTTTACTATTTCTACATTTTTCATTTTCCCTTACTTTTTGCTAATAAAACTATGAAATAAAATGCCTATGTATTTGAAATATATACTGCCGTGTACGGGGCTTCGGGGTTTTAAAATCCGACTAGGGGTTCCCCATTACACGTATTATATGGAAATTTTTCATATATTCATGTATTTATATTATGTATTTGTATTTATATTCTATGTATTTATGTATTTGTATTATGTATCTATCGGTTCCTGATGGGAACCGACTGAATAAGTATGCACTATATTTAATTCAAACACTAGACACCATCTGAACCCCCTCGCCATGCATATGCTAGATATGAATATCTATAATTAATCACTGGAGTTCCTTTTCAACGGTATGGTGTTCACCAATTTACTATGCTATTATATATAAGGTGGAATGCAGGGATTATTAATTATAAAGTAAAGTCATTGTTACATATTTTATATTTACAATCATATATACATTACCAAGAATAATATTATGAGAGAGCATAGTAGACTTCTTTCCTTATACTTTAATTATTATATTTTGAATTGAGAAGTACCAGTTGGGATCTTTGATATTTATACTGACTCTAAGTTATTAATTCTAATATTTGGCATTCAAATTACAACGGAAACGATCTTACTTTTTTCGGTACGTCGGTTGGCTTGGCAGTTGTCGCGACAGGGCATCCATATTCGCTTGGCTCCGCAGCCTCAAGGCTGCCGCTGCTGGATCCCCGCGAGGTGTGACTTCCTTCTTTGGCTTCCAACTAGTCTTCCCCTGATCTTCCCTCAGACTGTTCAAGTGTCCATCTCTCTCTCCCAGACTGTGTCCAACTGTCAGACTGTGCCCAACTGTCCTTCTGTCCCAGACTGTCCAACTCTCAGATTGTCTCAGACTGTGCTCATCTGTTTCCCATTTTGCTTATTTTCTCCCCTCTCCTTCTGACTTCTCATTATTTTGATTTCTGTTCTTTGATTGGTTTTTCTATGTTCAGAGGGGCGAGAAGATCCAATGACCGTCGGCGAAAGTCGGTCTTTTTCCTACCTTTCATGTTTAAATTAAGGCGGCTTTTTTTTCTTTGACTGTATTTTCTCCGAGGTGTTTAAAGTGGCCACGTATTAGATAAGGGCTGTTTATTTGTTTAGTTCTGCCTACACGGTCCCCAGGGGTGCATAACCTCTGTTATCTATAATCTCATGATATAACTCTCGCATAATCTCTGTATATTACTTTAAATGTTTTGCCGATCGGGTCTCTGCCTAGGCCCAGCGGCCCTTTCTTATGCTGACAAAAGAAATTGCTTCAAGTTAAAAAATTCCAGCTGGTGCCTCTCATACATATCATTACATATATACAAAATTATATTGTACTTTGATAGCCAGAAGGTAATTATTACTTCTACTGGGTAGGTAGGTACCTAATTTAAATTTAAGGTTTGAGAATAAAGTCTAACATGGAAAGAACCATGTTTGAAACACTCGTGTGAAGAAAAATATATGTACGCATTTAAGCCTACCATGAGGTCCACCCACTCTTTCCTACTTATTGTACCGGTTAGAAAAGTTCCTTATTTTATGCATTTGATATCAATAAAGTTCTCTAGTAAACTGAGCGATATGAACACACTGACCGAACGAAGGGCCTCGAATGACGGCACTATATCAAAGATCAGGGACTGATGCTCTAAGCCACAATAATGAGGACGCACTGATTGGTTGAGAGCCTGCAGGTAATCCATAGGTAATTGTCACGTATCCGAAGGCTAGGCTAACTCCGGGGCATCAGGTCTAGAGGGATAGTGCTGACCTTACCACCTCCCAATTGCCGTAATGGCTAGATTACAGTCAGTATCTATCTAATCATTGACAAGGGAAAAGCTACTGGTAGTGAAATGAGAAACTCTCATTATTATATTATACCATACATAAGTCCAAATTTATAATTCTCCATACCTTATGTTAAAAAACATTCACATAGCATCGTACTTTAAGATGAAATCAGTAATTTATGTTTCAAAAATACAGTTTATTTATTATTGACAATACTCCCCCTTCAATCTTTAGTTTCGTACAAATTTTCTTTTCTGTTCTTGGCTGTTCATAGGCAAACAGAACATTTTGCGAAACTTGGTTGTTGGACTTTTGAAAAGTTGGATTCTAAATTTTTACGGTCGCAATACTTATAGAATTGCGAATACTATTTCTGCATGAAATTTCTAGATATTTTATTACTGTCATAACTTTTTGTTAATCTTTTTCCATGCTTATTGTATTTGAATTTTATAAAATAAAACTAATTTTTATTATATTATTCATCAACTTTTCGGTCCCTTTGATGAAATAAAATATGATGAAATTTAGATAATTCCTGTATTAACATTTTAAATTTAATTACATTAATATTTAGCTTATATTTTGGCCTTTTACTTGTACAATTATCTATCCGCTGTATTTTAATAACAGTAACAGAGATTTATGGAACGTACAGGATTTATTTGAAGAATAAAAAGTCAGTATTTTTGACTTGGGCTTATCTATTCCTGAAATATATCTAAGGAGAACAGTAATATAAATTAAAAATTACACAATATAAGTTAAAATGATGAAATTTCGAAAAAAGTTAAAATCATTCTCAAACTGTTTAAGGGAAGACTCGCCGTCGCCTAATTTTAATGTAAAATTTAAAAAATTTGCATAATTGATAATTTGGTAAAATGGTGTCATAAACGTATATAAGGAAAATGGTCCGGGGTATTTTCTTCTTACCTGCTTATATTTATTAAAAATTATAAATTATACTAATTACCATAATCAAGGATATTTAAAAACTGAATGAAGGAAAATCGCTAATTACTAATAATAGTACATAAAAACTCAAATTGTCCTAAAATAAAACTGTCCTGAAACCTGATCGCTGAGAATTAAAGCAATTAACTAATTATATTAAATGATTTAACGATCGTAAAAGTATATAATTATTGAATTATCTGATAATGTGTTTACCACTTTACCATATGTTAATTAACATATGATTTGATAATAGTTATTTGGATAAACCCGTTGCTATTGTTTTATTAACCAATCAATTCACTACTTTAGGTCATAATACACACAAATTAGTTTTTATCCTAAAAATCTCTTATTTCTCTTTGGTATTGTATCTTCATACGAGACGGGAAATTTAGAAAATACTTGCTAGACAAAGGATCTACGAGTAAACTCCAACTATTTACAAAAACTCATCTATGTGACTATAACAACACCTCTGCGGACTTATGTAGTTGAGCTTCGGGGCTCCACTTAACCGAATAATTGTGGTACACATTTGATTCAGATTTAATGCTCCTTTATTATTAACTTTACCTTATTATTTTTTTTCGTTAACCCATATCTTACTGTTTCACAGTATTCTTTTATAATACCCCACTTTTTCCCGTCGAAAAGATCAGTTACCTAGGACTACATCGAGACAAACGACTACCATTGAATCCTTACACAAAAGTGAAGACAGGAAACTTCTCGTCGATTCCGATAATTACAACATTTACTAGACAAACGGTCTAAGCTTTCAATCCTTTGTGTTACGGCGGGTAGGGGTTCGAAAGGAACGTTTACTAGCCCAGCCGTGAAAAGAAAAGAAATGGTCGAATTTTGTTATTATTGTATTTTTAAATAAGTAAACATAATAAACGGAACACAAAATATATATAGGAATATACAAACTAGGAAAAAAAAAAATCTTAGAACTATTATAAAATTAAATGAATTAGACAAAAAGAGAGAAAAAAAAGTCTTATTTCACCGGTGATTGGTGGGGCCCCGTTGTGGTTGTTCTGAGTGGATATTCTCGTTGAAGTAGATCGACAAAAGGGACGTACGTCCGCCCGCCTTGTCCTCTTGGAGGATGAGTTGAGGATGAGTTCGCCCGCCGTGGCTAAGATGATTCAGCTGTCGAAGATGGCCAGAATGCTGGTAACTACGAGTGCGTAGTGAGTAGATAAAGGAGACGATACGTGTGTGCGGTGAGACGTTAAGAAGTTGTTCGTCTATTTTTTAGTTTAAAAACAAAAGAAAGAAGTTGTTTTGTTTTTGACGTTAATAAAAATCACATGTTTCAATAATTGATTTGTGAACCATATGTTGGCCACAACACTTTGCAAAAAACTGAGCTATATGACTATTATAAGGCCTATCTGGACATACGGAGTTGAGCTTTGGGGCTCAACTAAACCATCAAATTTCTCCTGAATCCAATCCCTACAGCCCAAAATCCTTTATGCTCCTTACTTTGTCACAAATCAAGTCATGCATCAATGTCCCTTATGTTGCCGATTTGGCCAGAACAAGATACTAATCCTTCCATGATCAACTTCCCAACCACCCTAATCCACTTGTTTCTAACTTGGCTTCTCCTTCATTACCTAATAATCCTCCTAGGCCTCTAGAAATTTTTGAAGTTCTATCAATGGGGAGATTCTCCATATTTTTGTATCATGTCATTATATCATGTATACAGTTGTAAATAACAATAAATAAATTATAATAAAAAAATTGTCCTTGAGGATGGCTGAATTGGCCGAACTATCTTATTCCTCTCGTATTCAATCTTTACAATCCAAAATTCTTCGTAAAATCCTCAATGCTCCTTACTTTATCACAAATCAAGTCATCCATCAGGACCTCGATGTTCCATATGTTGTCTATTTGGCCAGAACCAGATACTGATCCTTCCATGATGAACTTCCTAACCACCCAAATCCACCCTGGCACATTCTTCATAACCTCATAATCCTCCTAGGTGTCTGAAATAACTCGAGTTCTTCTCTAGAAATGTGATTGGAGTTTTATCAATTAGATTTCCCACATGTCTGTATCATGACATAGAACTAACATCAAATTTACTTAATGCATATAATTTTAAAATAGTTGTAAATATTAATAGGTTAATTTAAAAAAATATATTTTATTTGCAATATAACGTTGTATATATCGTTTAAGGATTATTTAAAACATATTTTTGGACATAAATTAGACACTTTACTTAAAATTCTTACAAATTTAAAATTAGTACTGAAAATCTGTGAAGTTAACCATTCAGACCATACTTGCGACTTGGAGCTATTACAACCAGTATTTTAAATAACGCTGTGAAAGATTTTACTTGTGCATACAAAAAAAGAACAAAGGTCTTAGAAAATCCTGTTGTTGTTTTTATACCACAACAGTATATGTTCTTCCTCGATTTTGAAAACCTTCAGTTTCTGGTTTTCATTTACATTTTTCTGAATTTTAAAAAAATTTAGATTTGGTTGTTCTTTCACGAAGCCATAGTACTGAAGTAGTATTGTAAAGGTATATTTACAATAGTGGTAGGAAGATGGTTTTATTTTATAACTAATTAAAGTTTCGTAATCATATTGTTTTATTTTCTTCCTATTTGGTTAGGTTACTGGTATTTCTTAAAGATTTTTTTTATTTGCTGTTCTAATCTTTTTTTAGTGTTTTTTTACTACTTTCGAATAGAATACGCCGTTTTCCAATTTTAGCGACTTTTTCAGTGTTGCTAGACTTAACTAATTTTTTACCGTTAGTTTTCTCCTTTTTATCCAAATAAATGTTTTATAGATAATGTAAGAATTTATATCAGGGTTGTCCAACCTATCAGCGGAACGGTCACTTCTCGTTCCATTAAGTCCATGGCGTAACCTTCGGCGATAGCTAGACTATACCACCTTAGCTGGACTGTTATCAACACCTTATAACGCCATAAGGCAGTGAAAGGGAGAAGACACACTAAAGTATATATAATATATTTCATTTATTATACATGTATGAACTACTAATGATATAATTATTAATGAAGAGCACAAAAAAATATATATCCAACTTAAAAAGCGTCAAGGGCCAAAATTAACAACAAATTTTGTTGCCCATATAATAATGATTTACTTTAATTTTAAAATTTTTATAAAACCAAAAGTAGTAATATTTCTTTATATTGGTAAAATATTTTTTTTACATAAATAAGGAAAATATAAAGACAAAAGATTTTTATCACTTATCAATCGATACAAACATAGCAATGACAACAGAAATATATATTTTAGTGTGAAAATTGTGTTCAACCATCTGCGTTCACCAACGAACGAGTATTCACCTCTAGTTCTGTTGTAGCCAACATCAGTTTCTGAAGGTTTATCTCTATTTTGACTTTTTATAAAATTCATCAACGAAAACACACATTGACCACATTCTTAATCCTGAATTTCGCAAGTTTGTGAATATCTCTTTACATAGCACTTTGAAGAAATCATGAGCGTGTTCATTAGAAACATGCCAGCTTGCACATTACATAATTCAAGTTGGAGATCAGGTGGCTAGTCTTCGATTATAGCTCCAAGATGATTATTATAATGCAGTAGGCAATTTTTGTATGGACAACTTTAGTATTTAACTAAAAACGAAAATCGTTATCTTTCAATTCGTCAGCTAGCTGAAGACAGCTAGGAATGTGTATTACATTTTTGTTTTCCAAATTATGTGTGAATACTGTTATCTTATTACGAACAAATGATGGCAGCTAAATCTGATGTGATCTGGTTTTTCGAGTCCAAAATTTTAAGAGGAATGGTCAAGTCTGTTAGAAAATCTAATTAAAATGAAAATTATAGACGGATCTTCAAATTTCTTTTCAAGTCCAGTGGTGCCAGGTAGCACATATTTATTAAGATATACAGGGTTTCCTTCTTGTCAATAAAAACCAATGTCATAAATCACAGCGCTCCAGTAGTCAACTTGAGAACTATGAATCACTACTTTTATAAACTAATTTATAAACCAGCAAGTTTGTTTATATTAAATTATAAAATCTCTTTCAAAAGGAAGGCGTTTCAAGATAACTTTTTGTTTGATAACCTCTCGTGGTCCGTAAGTTAAACAAACAAAATAGTTTTTTAAAATGATACAAAAGTTGTTAGATGTGAGACTAGATGCAGGCAGTATAATGAGAAATGACGTCATCTATACAACCATATCCAGATTCGACAGGTAATTTACGAATGATAAATTGCTAAAGTTACTTGGTTAGGATGACTACATATCGATTCCCTACGGTATCGACTTTGAAATATATCCGTTCCACGTCAGCGTCGTTTAAAAATTCATCCTGCGTGAAAAGAAGGCATCGATAATTCAGAAACGATTTAGTGTCCTTGGAGGGTGGATGGAGAGAAAAAGAAAAAGGTTGTGAGATGTGCGTAGGTCGGCACGCAATAAGACAGAGATTGCTCAACTCTACGTGCTCATGCGAAAATTACTGGAGGCCTAATAAGGGAAGGTAGACCGCGCCGTGTACTGTAGGCGTTCTCTGATCTCTCTTCTGATAGGTCTCTCCAGTCTCCATGTATGTGTTGTATACTTACTCCAATCCTAAACCTATCTATCACTACACTTACTGGAAAAAATTCACTGATATAAAATTAATCCTGTGTTTTAACTTAAACTTACCTATATATGGACTATGTAGTAAGGGGAAGTATTGAAAAATTTCGAGTTCACGTTCCGGTCCGGTAGTAGGTCTTGGTTAGAATTGATACAGTTCTTGTTGGAATCACCAGCCGGAATGGTCCCTCTCCATTCTTTGTAAGCCCCCGGCTATAGAGCCACAAAATGTAAAACCGCCTTCAGCGGACTATGTTTGCTAATCTTATACTGCCGCAAGGCAAAAGAAGAAAAATTGTATCATGTATTATATATTATTTTGTAACATATAATCAGTATTATATTTATATTTTATTAATAAAGAGGATTAGAAAAAAAAAAAGAAAAAATCTTGTTGGAAGTACGATCAACACGAGGAGGCCCCTCACCTCCGGAATCAAAATAGCTCCTTGAATGGATACCTCATATGTAAAATTAAATACAACAGGTAGCCTTAAAATACCAAAGGTAGTATAGGTAAGACACAACACGAATTACTTTTTCTTTTTTCACAGTAATGCACTTACTAATTCACTTTTATTTCTGTTTTAGAGGGTTCGAAAAAAAAAAATATGTTGGAAGTAGTTATATTATACTAGCCCAAGAGGAGAAAAAAATCAGTTATTTTACTTCTTTTTTTGATTGCTTTAATAAAAACTATGTATAATTACTAGTCAAATTACTATTACTATTGCTTTAATAGTAATATAGTTAAGTAAATAAAGGAATAATAAAGTAAAATAAGTTAAAGTAAAGAAATTATTAAAATATAGTATTATTATATACAGTTTCAACATTCATGTATATTTTTTTTTTTTAACACGGCAAAACTGAGAGCCTATTGTACGCCATCCTCTATTTAAAGCAGGCCAGATTCCTTTGCGTATCCCGATATCATGTACGAATGAATAATCTCGCAAAGTTTAGGATCTGAGATACGATCTCAAAGGTAAAGAATTGTATGCTGGACAAGTGCATCAAATCTGTATATGGTGTGGTACGCGGTCTTATCATCCTTTCTGCAAAATCTGTCGATTAATGACTCGGTCAGTCTCATTTTATAGAGTTACTTGTTCAGTTGACAGCGTCTTGTATATAGTCATGTCACACATCTTGAATTACTCTTGTCCATATTAAGAAGTTTGCTACTTCTTTTTGTGCAGGAGTCTTTTCGACTGATCTAGTCTTCAAGTTTTCCTCCAAAATAACCCAGCCTTGCCCTCAACAATAACTTTGATGCGTCTCTTCGCATGACTAGGACTAACCTATGTGGAGCTGGGTGTAAAGGAAATGAAATCATATCCCTTTCAGGCGAGGCAGTCATACTTATAATCCTATCATATGCATTTTCCGTAATATGCACTTTACCTGACACGTCTGTTTTCTCACCAATACTGTTTATTTATTTGAAGTATATATTATTTCACTTCATAAACACCTTGAAATCTCATTAGAAAAGATTCGTGGATTATTAAAATCGCTTTTTATAAAGACTTCTTATCAATTTTAACATTTCTGTATTTGAGAAAATAAACTAATGCCCATTTTATATTATCAGCCTAAAGAAGTTTTATTTCAAATTGAACTTTTGAGGGTTGAAAAACAGTAAAGTTAGCATTTAGAAATGTTCTACAGCTTTTAAGACACTTTATCACCATCACTAAAGTAATAAAATTACTTTTTTCTGTTACTCGTAATAAAATAAATAGTAAATCAAGTTAATATGCTGTTTTATTAGCATGATATACTTAAAAATCATAAATAAAGTGTCCATGATTAAAGCATTTAGAAGGTAACAATGCCATCTTGTATCTTCTCGTCTTACCTTGAAGGCAAAATAAATGAAGATTTAATAAATTTATGAATAAATTTAAATTATAAATATTTATTAATAAAACTATTCCATCAGTTTTAACATATTGCTAACACTTTTACATTCTCTTATACAAAGTATAATATTTTTCCTCTACTTTTTTTAGTAACTACATAATTTCATTATTATAAATTAGCAAAATTTGTATGACAATCTATGAATTGATTGGAATGGATATATTTTATTATCATTTTTTTTTCACGGAACTGCCTTAGAGACCACACGAATATCATTACTTTTGGCTTCTCTCTTGTTTTTGTTTTTCCTTTCCTTCCATTTTTCCTTGTCTTTCCAGGGCCATTCTTACCATATGTCTGTGGAATTTCATTTTCCTGATCCTTATTTCTATTTCTAGGTTCTTGTGTCTTTGGTGGGTCTTAGTATGTATCCTTCTTGTGTCTTTGGTGGGTCTTAGTATGTATCCTTCTTGTGTCTTTGGTGGGTCTTAGTATGTATCCTTCTTGTGTCTTTTTTGGGGCCGTAGATCCTTCTTAGGATTCTTCGTTCTATTCTTTGTAGCTCTTCTAGACTGAGGAGTCATGTGATTTCCATCCAGTATAGTATTACTGGTTTAACAACTGTATTGTAGTGTTGTATTTTCGCTTTTATGGACAGGTTTTTTTTGTTGTACATGTTACTGGATGCAAAACTTATTTATTTTATTATTACTACTGAGGTAATAAAAAAAATGAATACTGATCAAATTCAAGACATTTTGGACAGTTTCTATTTATATTCCTTTATTCTATTTAACATTAAGTTTTGAATATCATACTTATATATACATATATAGAGGTTTACGATCACAGTTCTATCGAATACATATATATATTTATGACAAGTGTATCTATTGTATTTGTTTTAGTGGTAATAATAGGAAGATTAAATGTATATAATTTTTCGGCTCTCAGGACCGATGAAGATTAACGAATGAGGTATTAAAACAAGAGAAGGTTTGAATGTTTTCATTCTTAAATTTTGACTGTAACTTAAAGAAAAGTTAAAAATGGTTTTACTGACTGCAGGCATTTGACAGACATCGAATTACCACATCACTTGGCAATTTTTCTAAATGACAATATATATTAATATAGGACTTGATTATTAATATAGGATCTATCCTAGGCTCTATTTCGCAGGAAGTTATATTTATTTTCAGAACGCCTGATCTCTTCCTGGTCCCCATTTGACTCAACACTCCTCAGCTTTTTTTCCATTTATTTAAAATTTTAATAAGAGTGGTCGTTCTTCTGGCAAAGACAATTAGAGTGGTCGTTCTTCTGGCAAAGACAATTATCGAGTTAAAATGTTTGGAATTTAGCTTTCTTTAATTTAGTACAGATTGATGTTGCTTTAAAAAATGCATGGTTTTAATGCAACTGGAACAATAAGATTAGATTAAAAAACCTTTTAAGCTTTCTAATTTTTTATATTTCCAGAGAAAATTGGAAGACGCAAAGTTGAAATTCCTACTCAGCGTGACAAAAAAACAAACAAATGATTTGGTTTTCAGAACTTCATCAAAACATTCCACCTCATTCCTTCATGGTTTCTCGAGTTGGCTGTATTAATGTGTTATTTATTAATTATATAGAATTTTATTTCATCTTTATGTTTCTTTATTGTCTGATCGGCCCTGATTGGCCTTACATAGTTTTTGTAACAGTTTGTAAGTTATTTTTTAATATTTGATAGGAGTATAGACTCGTGCAAGAGGTACCCCTAACTAATTGAAATGCTATAACCGTCAACTATTATAATTAAAATTAGTAAAGATCAATTATAAAAAAAATAATAATAACCCAGAGAAAAAAACAAAAAATATTTATAGAATAAATTTAATAATAGATTGACTTGTGTATGCCTATGGTTAATCTAGCAGGTATTGCACAACCGACTTGACTATTACAATAATGTGAGTTTGAAACTGTCTAATCTAAATCCATCCAAACTATTGTTTTAAGCTAAGCAAAAAATTAATGTAGAATATTAGTGATATAAATAATAATTAATATAACCATAAAGAATCATTATATAATAAATTGCAAAGCGTTGCAAATTTGATATCGAAACTATAATAATTGCATTACGTCTCTGAGTTTTACCATCGATTTTTTCAAATTCTAAAAGTTAATGAAATATTCGGATAGAAATAAGTTAAAACAACGAAAGAAATAAAAAAATTTTAAAATCAAACAGAAATCCTACAGTCCAGAAAATAAGTCGTTTCGTAACTACGGGTTCGAGTATTGTTATTATTATGAGTTCATTAAAAATGAATTTCTTCTACAAATTATTTCAAAACTAAATTGTACAGAGCGTGATTAAATTAGAGGATATAATGGAATAACCCAAAACAATAATAATAAAAACCATTACGCAATTACTTACAAAAACACGGCCACTTTATCCAAACTTCCCACCAACATGAAGGACATACAAAACTGCGGGAAATCCTACTTTGAAACCTCGAAACAGTTTATCAAAAGGAGGGAATATTTTTAAGGGAATTAACACATTTGTACCTCAATTACAAAAAAAACCTAACAAACCTGACAACAGCCCTCGAAGAATGATGTCGTAATTGGAGGATTAAAATAAATCCCCTTTACCTTTCATCATAAACCTACCGACCTTTAATAATGTTGCCCTTACCCCTGTTGAATAGTGGCGCTACAACTGGACAAACGACTAACCTGGAATCCTCAAACAAGACTGAAAAGACAGGAAACTGCACGTCGATTTTGGACTATTACAGGACTTACTGGCATGACTGTAATAAGGCCAATCTGGACATACGGAGTAGAGCTTTGGGGCTCTACTAAACCTTCAAATTCCTCTCGTATCCAATTCTTACAATCCAAAATCCTTCATCAATCAAAGAGATCAAATTTACTAAATGTATAGTTATGATGTAGGGGGTCACGGTAGTAGCGTGGTAACGCGCCAGTATACCTACCCCAAGAATACGAGATCGAGTCCCCAGCTCTACCCGGGATTTTTTATATAAATATGCAATACTCACTCACAACTTCCCCCTGGGCATTCGTGAGGCCCGTAAGCCAATGGGTGACACTCACAAAAATAGGTGTGGGAGTGACGAAGCCACCCTATGAAAACCTCGTCATGAAACGCGTGTTGTATTTCCTACATACATCGCGCGAGGCCTTGGACCTCTATGGTCTGTCGCGCCAATAATAATAATAATAGTTATGATATACAGTTGTAAATTACAATAAATTAAAAAAAACCCTGACCAAACTGCTCTCACCACACAACAGACAGTCAGAACATAGATTTAAATTTGATACACCTAAAATCATACAAAACTATCAACAAAAGATCAGATGTATTACATTTAAACTGATGTTACTCCAATCTCTTAAACACATGAGACATATTTAAAAACTTTAAATATAATTAGACAAAATACGAAACAGAAATAACGGACTTATAACTTGTTAGAAAGAACGGTTACGTTTTGGAAAAACCAAAACAAATCCATATTTACCTTCCTCCATTTCAGTTACGTTCCCTATTTTGCTCTGGAGTTAAATAAATCTGGAGTTAGTTGTATCACAGTGATGATATGACACATTGTAATAGACAATTGTAAGTAATGTTTATAGTTCTTAAATTATTCTCTGTACATTTTAGTTTTGTAATAATTAGTTATAGATACTCATTGTTCTGTATATATCCATAAATGTATGTATTTTTTTGTATTATAATGTACAGTTCTCTATTCCCTACGTACTCATAAAAAGCCCAGAAGACGACAGTATATAAAGGTATCAGCAGTTGTGTAAGCGTTCCTTTCAATGTCAATGTCACCCTGATAACGCAGGAGGGGCATTCCACGAACACTGCCCACTCCGATCGCCGCATTGCCACTATCAAACTGACTTTTCATCTTCTAAGACTTGATCGATACATAATATAAATTTCCTAAACTATATGGCGTTATTTAATTTCTGTGAGTAAGAGCTAAGAGTTTGTCTTATTTTCAAAGCCATACAGCGGAGTCGGCAGATTGTGATGTTAAAAATCTGTTTGTTTTTGTTTAAACAGTCAAACTTCATTAATCATCAGCGCCATTTATATTTTATTTAATTTTGCTTCTATTTATTTAATTGTATTTATTTTTTAATTTGATTATTTATTATTTTATTTATTTTATATATTTTTTTTTTACCGTTCAATGTTATATTGTTGTCAGTAAATGTTTTGATTTTAAAAACTGAAACACTAATTGTATTGTTTTATCATCTTCTCCGAAGGTTTTTGAATAATCTGGGTTTAATTCTAAGCTATTGTGAAATATAGGTATTGTTACAAAATATGGCCAATTGTCAAATTGTTTTTGCAATAGTTCGGAGGTTTTTTTTTTAAATAATATATGAGTGGGTGAGCCTCGTGTGACCTATTCTCAGCCTGGTTAGTACGACCTCCTCTCTACGGCATTTGCGACTGGAGGTACCCCATGTTGAAAATCTGGTAATGCCTCTTTTAAGTTTTTCCGATTCTGGATACTAACCTAATTACATGAATGTGATAGATCATCGACAATCCAACAACAGAAGTGTACATCTCCCTCCTTCCTAGAGAACACTAAGACTTTACTTTGTATGCAGTCTATTTCCATTCCTTTCCTCAGGTGCTCTTTAATTAGTGTCCCCTACAGTTTTCACCTTAGGTCAAAAACAAAAACAATGTCAAACAAATATTCGTGCATATTCTTTAGTAATACTTTTAGTTCTAACTAAAACAAGCTATGGGCCGCCCTTAGCTCAGTGGTTAATAACTTCTCCTTTTCCAGTCACTGTATCTCTATAATTTCTCCTACGTCCGCGCTGTCCAAAAAGAATTTCTAAGAGCGCAAATCCCGTGACCGTATGAACGGAGTCATTGTACGCTGCAATATCTCGTTCCATTGCATCATCTGATTCCAATTGGTACACACGCAGGTGTTCGCTGAGAGTACAATGCAGCCTCTCGATCCCTCCTCTGCTCTTAAGATGCACAAAAGTGTTGAGATGCCATATTACTTCTAATGCCTTCATTTCCTCCCTGATGTGCGCATTATTAAATTCTCAACCCCCGTCCGAAGATATTCTGTCAGGGAACTCGTAAAATTGATACCAAGCGCGAAGTGCCCACAACACCGCTGTTCACATCGGGACCTGCTCGTGCAGTTCTTCAGGTACCCCGATTTTATTTTAAATGATAATTAAAATTAGTGTGGAATAGGAACGTTTAAATTGTGAGACCTTTTCTGATTAACATGCATATATATTTCTATCAAGTTCAAAAGTGTTAATCCCTGGAGGTGCAATTATGGTTAGTGAGTTAGTTCAGAAATCATTTTTATTATATGAGATAATATCAAAACAAATTTGGGTGGTCTCATGGGTAATAAAAATTATGTGCTTATCTGGTGACGTCTCCTAGCCGCTTCCCTCGTCCAGGTGTGCGGTGGGCGAAATGATGAAAACTATGAATTTTCGCCTGGTGTCAGAATACATGTTTCTCGATTGGTGGCTGGCCAGCATGTCCTCGACTCTGGCGTGATGGTAGGGGCAGGCCAGGTCCTAGCTTGCTTGCATGGTGCATAGGATTGGACGGCATTGCACTTGCAGCGTCTTCGGGGTCTTCCGTTGTCCGAGGCAAGGGGGGAGAGGCATCAGAAAATGAGATCCCCGACACCAATTTTATACAAATTCAAAAAAGAGCCGAAAAATTCGGATTACTTAAATCCGATAACCGCCTTCGCTAACATATCTTTCACCAAGTACGCCATTGCTATCTTGCTGAATAGATCCACAACTGTAATCCACTTTAATCCCGTCCAAATGGAAGTGTCTATTTGTAAGTCACTAAGTGGTATGCTCGTGGTTGGTGTTTCCTATTGTCTGGCTTGGGGAGGCGTTACGAGCCATAATTCAAACTGACGAATGAAAAAAAAATTCTTCTAGACTAAAAATTACTGCGGTATCTAAAGTTCCCGGGTTTCGGCATCAGTTATATTTTACTGAAGTGAAAACTATAAATAATAGATGTGCAAAATGAAACGCTTAAAGTAAACACAAAGACTGATTTTATTTGGTTCCGTACCTTTAGATACATTTCAATCAGCTGGTCTAGTCGATAACCTGACGGCCTTGGTCAGCTGATATCTCACTCAGGCCATATCTTATATATATATTTTCACAAAGTAAAAATAGCAATAATTTCAAGATGGTAAGAGAAAGTTGAGTGTGGCCCGCTCTCTACCAGATTTTTTTATTATTATTATTTTTTTTGTAGTGACGAGTTAACAATGTAATAAGGCTGGGGATGGAATTAACTATACCCGTGTCAGGATTATGGTATCGCCAATTTCATTAAGCCGGCAATAAACTGGCTATCAGTGAGCTTGTCAATAAGCTAAATGTGTCAAACATTGTAATACTTACAACAATTCTCTGGATTTGAGCAACAACAACCAAACATCCATTTTAGTGTTTTCTATTTTTGAAGTCTATTTTTTTTTTAAGCGTGTTTGAACTGGATCAGACGAAAAAGTGCAATGCCTCTTCTTCTACACACTCAATTAGCTCTTTTAGAGAAAACTCAATATTGCGTAATTTGCTGATACGTCACTTTGGCTTTGGACCGACGAAGTGTTCACCATCGTTTCAGAAATTATTTTTTTGTATTTATATGGCATTGTAAGATAAATTACCATGCTGTGTTAAAGTCTAATAATACTGATATCTTAAAGTCTAATACTAAATTCAAATTTTAGTGTACAGTAATTGATCTTTTTGCATTTTTATTAGTTACATCACACATTCATTTAGGTATTTTTGGCATTACGAATAAAGTTTAAAACCACATTAAAATACAACCCAAGGTCGCGAAATGTGCAGATTCGCTAATGTGCTTCGGATTGACGAAATTTCACTATCAACTTATCTTTGTAACTAAGTTGATATTATTACATTATATTAATTAGTGTATCATTTATTTCAAATTATGTTTGTTCATTCTATTCAATAAGTAATAATTATGGAATAGGCTGTGACAGATAATCATTTCGTAGATTCGGGAGCCCTCTGGGGTCCACCAAGCCTCATAAAGTAACCTTAATTAATAAAGTAGGTAAAGTAACCTTTAATTGGGGAAAAATCTGGCTGTCAAGCGTGATTCTGACGTAAACACTTTGCACAGCCGTTGGTCTAGCAGCAGTACTTATTTACAAACTACTGTATCTCAGACCCTTCATTAGTTTTAGTGCTAGAATTCTTTTTTTTTATTATGGAATATGTGCTAAAAAAAAATAGACTTCCAAGAAGTAATTTATGATTATTCAAATGATGAAATATGAATAAAAGCATCTATAGTTAATAGATTTTTGTCTCTTTATAAACGCCAAAAAGAATTATGATTTTAGCTAGTATGTTGTTTAAAGCCCGAAGTTGTACAGAAAATATATTTCTATTAAGCTAATTTGTTAAACATAGCTTAAAGACGCGACTTTGAGCCATATAACTATGTCAGGTGTTAACATTTTTTATTTAAATATGAAGCCACTTTAAAAACCATCTTATCTTTATTAAAGTTTTAAAACTTATTGTTACAAAAAGTCACCTATCATTCAACTGACCTAGAGGCGGTGTAGAGAGGATCGTAGGCATTGCAGTGATGACCTTCACTATCGAACTTCATGTTATGAATCGATATTTGTAAAATGAATCGATAGTTATAACTACGACATTTATCTTACTATGCAAATGAGAGAAATATATTTATGATTTTTTTCATAATGTTTAACGGCATTTTTGCGTATATAATACTTACACACACACACATATATATATATAT